>NC_051861.1:77772050-78072050 GCF_015732765.1 Culex quinquefasciatus | reverse complement strand
TTGTCGACACTTTTAGTTTTTTGTTTGACGGATGAACTTTTTTTGCAAATGAACCTCGAGAGAATAGTTCTATCGCCCATCTCGAGCTGTGTTCTCTGCGTCCGTGAATGGTACCACTATTCTCTCGACTCGAGACCATCATTCTCTCGGACTAGCGCTGCCAGTTTTGGGTGTATGTCACAAAAGTTTTTGCATAAAATTAGGGCAGTTATGCAAAATCGGACAGGGCAAAAAAAACCGAAAAGCTACGATATCTTGCATGTTGTAGGAAACATCGGTAGATAAGCTACTAAAACGAGTATATCTCGAGCCACAAAATATATGCCCCAGCATTCTCGCGCCAGTATTCGAAGCTCAACTTGGCTACTTGTCGACTCGGCAGTGATGCAGTGTGATTTTTTAGAGATTTTTCCGATTACAATTTATGCTGAATCGTCATATTTACGAAGATGAAAATGATGTCCTGCTATAAAGTAAAACCTTCACCTTTCTTTAGTAAGAAAGGCAAAACAGAGCCAACATTGCTCTCTAAAAAAATACATTTTTAAAAACATCGGCAAAGTCACATACAACAGGTAAAACTTCCAACCCATAGATTTTCTAAAATTTAAATAGTTCTTCTTTCCAATGCTTTTTAAAAATCAAAAATTGGTTGAGAAATTTTGATTATTGGCGATTTTTTGAATCGAAGCCCGTCTAAAGGCGGTTTAAGAGCTCTTCAAAACAAACATTTTTATTTTTTAACAGGTCAATGTAGTAGAGTCAAAAGCTACAGCCATTTTAAGGCAAAAATATGCAAATTTAAAACTTATATATCTCAAAAAGGCGCTGGCCAAATTTTAAGCGCAAGGTTGCATTCGAATAATGAGATCTAGCACTAAAAACGTTGAAAATATCTCAGGGGTTTTTCTTAAAAATCGATATCTCTTCATTTGAAAATGTATTATTTCCAAGGTTCGAAAAATCGACAAACTCTATGGTTTTCCTTGTATTTTTTCCGCTGAATCTGAATCTGCGCTCAGAATTGAGCCAAAGTATCAAAAAAATTAAAGTACATATTTTGGGATTAGATAATAATTTTACATATAAACCTGAAATATGACGGAAGCCAATATAGTTTCTAAATTCCTATGATTATTTCTCCAATTTAAGTAAAACTCTGCAAAATGGTTATTGTAAATGATTTAAACTACTTTTTAACAAAAAGTTCTTCTAGAGAGTTTTGTAACAGTTCAATCATTCAACATTAAATTGGTGATAGTCTTTCCAAGCCTTTGAGTAAAGGGTTGAAATGCTAGGAAATAGTTCCCATCATCGTATCAACTTTCACAAGAGAGAAGAACAAAGACTCCCACATCTTGCTACAGCATTCAGTTGAGTCTTCTCAACGTTCCCCAGGCATCAGCAATAATCGAATTTCATCCTACATTAAACTACACAAATACCTGCCTTTCCCATTTGAAGATCCTGAGATGGTACGGTTCTCTCTCCTCGGAACATTGAAAATTGATTCGAGTCTTCTGCCTCACAAATTGTGCGTCTTTTATTGGTTCTCGGATGAGCGTTCCGGAACCACATCGACCGGAACCGAACCAGCAACTGTGTGGGGCCAGGATTTGTCTTATTATTAGTACACCTTCTTACCTTTTGCCAAATTCCAAATGCAGCATCCAAGTCGAATTCACTTCGAAAAGGGATGGGGTGAGTCGATGTACGGCAAAAGGATTTTTGCAGCTTGCGAAATGATGGTCCTCGGAACGAATTTGATGGTGATTGGAGTGAGCGGAGCACGAGGACTTTTTTCGTCTTTGCCGCCGTGTCGATTGACGATTGGATTATCGTGTTTTATCGCCATTGACAGACTTCTTGCAGGGATTCACAGCAGTAGGATTCGATTAAACGTGATTGCTGTTGCTGTCACACAAAAAAGAGTTTCACATAACCGTGAATCAGAGGGTTGAAGCTCGAGTGACAAGTTTCAGATTTATTCCGGAGTATTACCTTACGTGCCAGCAATTGAAAAAAAAAAGAAAAACGTAGATTTTCAGTTTCAGTTCAGTTTCAGTTCAGTTTCAGTTCAGTTTCAGTTCAGTTTCAGTTCAGTTTCAGTTCAGTTTCAGTTCAGTTTCAGTTCAGTTTCAGTTCAGTTTCAGTTCAGTTTCAGTTCAGTTTCAGTTCAGTTTCAGTTCAGTTTCAGTTCAGTTTCAGTTCAGTTTCAGTTCAGTTTCAGTTCAGTTTCAGTTCAGTTTCAGTTAAGTTTCAGTTCAGTTTCAGTTCAGTTTCAGTTCAGTTTCAGTTCAGTTTCAGTTCAGTTTCAGTTCAGTTTCAGTTCAGTTTCAGTTCAGTTTCAGTTCAGATTCAGTTCAGTTTCAGTTCAATTTCAGTTCAGTTTCAGTTCAGTTTCAGTTTAGTTTTACATTTCACAAAAATATTTCAAGATACAAAACACTCGACACTCGACCTCCAATCAACCTAAAGAATCCAAAAATCTCCATAATCCGGTTTCAAACATGCTCCTTTAAATAACCCTGCCTGTCACAACATTTGCATCGATTTGTCGTTCCAACCCACTCGGAAAATAATCTGGTAAATTTGAGTGTCTGGCGCTGGCGGACGTTTGTCGTGCAGTTCAGACACACTTGGTACACTTATCCTAGACAAGTTTTGCGTAACGCCAGATGAATCTGGCGAAAATCGGGCGAAAGTTCTGCCAACTGTCTGGCACAAAAATCAACCGGTTCAATCGGTTGAACCGTGCACGACCGGTTTGTGTCATATTCGCCAGAAATCATGGCAGAAATCTGGGGTAAATCTGGGGGAAATTCTGCCAGATGGCTGGCGCAAGCCCCCAGACGAACGCCAGAATTGTGCCCGCCATTTCCGACCGGGAATGGATGCCGGCAGCCAGTAATTCCAGCCAAACCGACCCGGTTCCGGTCAGAAACTTCAGTTCGTCCCAAAAACCTCGACCGAGACATGTCCAATTTTGAAAGCAGCAGGTTTGCATATTGGCACATTTTGGGTTCACCACCAGATTTGTCGTCAAAATGATAAATTTCAATGAGTTTCGCCCGGGACAAATGAATAGAAATTGTTACGGCTTTTCACCCGAAGCATAAATCTATTTATTTATTCACATATGTATGAATGGAACTCTTTGAAAGACGGCGCTGCGCTGTCGTCAAGTTCTGGACCCTCAATTTTTGAACACCCGTAAGATGCCGCTTGCTGAAGGAAAATTTAATTTGCATCTATATGTTTTCTTCGCCCCGGCGAAAGTCCTTTTCAGAGTCGTCCACCAGATCTTCCACTTTTCCTGTCGGTGCTCACCCAGCGGAACTCCACCCGGCAGCGGACGTTGATTTCTGTGAATAGAAGTCCATTTGCTGCCAACCCCAGCTCAAAGTCAGCTTTCTTCCATTGTGTCAACCAACTCTCTGGGACGCACAGCGGAATGTGACTCACATAACCGAAAAGTTGGTTGAAAATTTCGCTGCAAAAAAAAAAGTGTCCCGGAATCCTTTAAATATTTAATTCTACTCGAATTCATAAATGTAAACTTGTACCGCAAAACGTTGCCGACGACGACGAGCAAGAAACAGCCAAGAATCGTGTCAAGCATTCTAATTAGTCCTTCCTGAGACCTGAGTAACAAGCTCAAGAAAGAAAAAAAAACCTGTAAAAATTCCTCCTAATCACTTGTACAGTGTATGTTGTAACAACAACAAGCAGCTTGAGAAAAAATTGCCGAGACTTTTTAAATTGGTGTAATGACTTGATGTAGTCAAGCTGCTCCCTTGCAGGATTTTTCATCCCCAGCTGAAAAAGGACGCCGACGATGGCACGAAAATTACGTGCTACAACATTTTGGGTGGATTTGGTATGCTCATTATAAAATTACACATCACGTGAAGTGAACGGAACGATGTTTGGTGCGGGGAGTTTCAGTGAAGAGCTTGGAAAATTGTTAAAGTTGAATTTTGGGAATCGCAGATAAGGAACATATTCTCTTCTTTGGTGGTAAAACAGCCACTTCAAGAAATGTTCTGTTTTGATTCAAACAAGTGAATGTAAAAAACCTAATTTGTTTGTTTTTGGAAATTGGAAATTAGAAATTGGAAATTGGAAATTGGAAATTGGAAATTGGAAATTGGAAATTGGAAATTGGAAATTGGAAATTGGAAATTGGAATTGGAATTGGAATTGGATTTCTGCTACAACATAAAATGATTTCATATATTTCTATTCATGATTTTTGGTTCAAAGGGGGGACTATAAGCTATTTGATACCACAGAACATAAAAAGACGTGAACATGTAGAAAACAAATTTTAACGAATCTATTCTTTTTTTTTATTTTTGTCAGAAACAAAACTAAGACAAAGAACGAGTTTGAAAAATCAGGCTTGACATTTTAATAAAGGTATCAGCTAATTATAAACACCATCAAATAAATTCAATATTAGCCCTTTCCCCCGGAAGACAAATCACTGTTAAAAAATACCCCTTTAACATTTTCCCCCCGCCGGAAGCGAATCGTCCTCTCTGCAATCGAAGCCGGAAGCTGCCGGCAGATACCGGCACCAACGAGCGGAAAAGAGTTGCCTACGGTAGGAAATTGATTCATTTGCAAATTTCCTTCCCCCTTTCCTTCCTGCCAACAAAGAGACTTCAGTTTTCCACGGATCTCAGTGCAGATTTTGCGCTTTTTCCAGTTTCCTTTGATGATCAGTGGAAAACTCTGCGAAACGCTGCTGGTTGCACTGAGAAATTTAAATTTCAAATTTTCTTACACATTCTACACAGTTAGAAGACTTTTGGAAATCTGCTCCTTTCCGTCCCAAGTGGAATCCAGCCGGCGAATATTGATATTTAAACAAGCTGAACTTTCGACAGGATTTGCTCGCTAAAAACCGGAGCTGTTGCTAACTAGCAGCAGACAGGGTTGTTATCTGAAGCAGATCTCTCTGCCGAGGAGCAAAATCAGCAAACGCTTGCAGAAAAACTACTATAACACACACACACACACACTCACAAACTTTGAAGAAGAGTTATCGGCAGTGGGAAATCTTCTGTAGGAAAAGGGAAGAGCAGCATCAGACTGATTTTGCAAACGTTGCCAGAAGAAACTGTAAACATGTAATCAATCGGATGTTTCTTCAAAAAGTGCCAAGTTTTTGGGCCCGGTCTGCAAATTTCAGGAGGGGAAGGTTGTTTGTGCTGATCGAAGACATTTGCTTCTGATTAATTACCGAACTATAATGCTAGGATTTCGAGGAAAGACGATGGCAAAATTGTGTGGATAAGCATTCAGACGGTGTCTTAAACTGAACTGAAACTGAACTGAAACTGAACTGAAACTGAACTGAAACTGAACTGAAACTGAACTGAAACTGAACTGAAACTGAACTGAAACTGAACTGAAACTGAACCAAGGTTGAGTTTCTTCTCATCCTTCAAAAATCTTACAAAAATTTCAATCATCGTCCTTTCAATCATTTGTCTCTCATTCCATTTCCAAAAAAAAACGAATAAAACAACAACAAAAAGTCTCAAAAGGGAATCCAACCAAGAATTTGCATATTATGATTTTTATTTTCCTTGTAATTTTCATCAAATTAGTAGCAGCACCAAACCAAACCAAACCAGAAGGGAGAGCCAAGCAAACAAAAACAAAAAGAACCATCAACAGAACCAGAAAAAAATCCCGAGAACCGTCCAAAGTCGAATAGGTAAGTCAAGCTGGGATGCTGGTAAAATTCTTCTCGTTTTACTCACCCCATCTAAATTAAACCGCCAGATTTCCACCTTGGATCTTTGGCAACAGGGGCGCGGAATGAGTGACGTTCCTTAAGAGAAAGAACCAAACAAGAAAAAAAAAATGAGCAAATGAAATTACATCCATCTATGCTAATTATTGTTTTCTTGGCTCTTGAAATTTTATGGATTTTTTCACTTGCAATTGGCGCGCACAGCACGCTTCTGAGTTTTAAGGAGCCGAAATGGAATCAAATGAAATGGAAATGAAAACAATGACCTGAGAAATGTTAAAACATGGCGGGGAGGGGAAATTTTTATTCTGATGATTTTTTTTTGTCCTCAGGAATGGGAAATGTTATTGTTTGTCGAACAAACGCCGTTCAATGTTGAGTGGTTGTTTAAGGAGGGCAATAATGATTGAACAAAGCAATTGAATGCATAATTGCAGGTATTTAAAACTTTTTTTTTAAGGAGGAGTCAACAATGTTTAACGTAAAATTGGGAATAATTAACCCTTTGTATTGCTTGATCAGTTTGAAGTCTGTTAATTTACACAATTATTTAACATAAAAATGATAGAAATATTGTTTTGAACAAAACTTTGTTTAACTGCATCCCGTATTTGAAACATTTTAAACTTTGTGTAAACACTTAAATTCACAAGATCTAAATCAACATGTTTTTAAAAGATTCCATAAATTGGCAAAATTTTATATTTTTTCATTGACTGTAAATTAAAATACAATTCCAAATTGAAATTTCTGCATTTTTCACTACTCTGAAAACCATTCTTTCTTATTCAACGAAACAGCATAATTACATCACACTATATCATCAGTACTATAATTTCGTATACTAATGTTGTTTTTATAATTTTATTATATTGTTTGTATTTTATCATATCTCCTTAACACGGAGAAAAAAGAGTTCCCAAAATCGTGAACAAGCGTCCACGAATATGGAAACCACGAACAAAGTGTTCAAATGCCATAGTCACGGCGTGTTTTCTTGGCAACCTTAAGGAGAAAAAATAGGCATCGCTTCTTTCAAATGTGTCTTATAGGATTTTTTCTCAGCTTTCCAATGCTTCTAAGAGCGAAATGTTTCATCGAGAAATTTCTGAGATATCTTTATTTGTTTTTAATCCCTTCATCATTTTTTGGAAAGATGCGTTTTATATGAAATTTACTCAAAATAAGACAAGAAACAACTATTTAAAAGGTTTCAAATAGCTAAACATTTTTAAAATTAAGTTTTAACCGAGTTTTTGAATATGCAGGATATATTCAGAAAACGAAATCAGAAAAGCGTATTAAAAAATATGTTTACAACAATTGATAGATTATTACATAATTGTGTGTAAAAATATCAGCCGTCTGCTCTGATTAAGCTTGGATTTAGCTGAAACAACCAAAATTTGTGCATGTTTGAAATTGTTAAGGATACTCAAATAGATTTTTATGAATAAATATCATATTTCCTTAACCAACATTAAGCAGTTGCATTCCAAAACATGTTATTTACTCGAAATTGAACAACAAATTACTGTGTAGAGTTTCAGAGGAAATACTTTTCATGAGTATGATAGGTTTTTTTTAAGTTGCAGCAATGTTATAGAAGTCTTATCTGTTTGAAAAACCGTTTTACAAGTATCTTGATTTTTGTTCAAATAGCTTGTAATGGAGGCTTCCGTTTGATTTTTGTTTGAAGGTGTTTTCAACATTCCTAGTTGAAACTCACTAATTGTATTGCTACTATCAAAGGCATTTTCAACAGTAAAACATTTAAAATTATATTTACCTTATACTCATGACTTTTGAAGCATGCAACAGTAATTTGTAGTACATTTTCGATTTTGTATCATGTTTTGTGTCTGTGTTCCTGGTTAATGTTTGTTTAAGGAAATATCATATTTATTCATAAAAATGCAATAATACTCTTAAAAATCTAAAACTTGCAAAAGTTTGGTTATATGAGTTAAATCATAGCAGGCACGTGATACAATTATGTAATAATCTATTAATTCTAGTAAAAATTTTATTTGAATACGGTTTTATGATTTTAATTACTGAATAAATCCCACAAATTCAAAACTCAGTTAAAAAATGTTTGCACATTTTGATGAGTAAATAACATATAAAACACATCATCTGACTAGTTTCCAGAACTGTTATTAAAAAGTATTTAATAAATGATGAAGGGATTTATAACAAAAAACTTAAAATTAAGATATCTCAGAAATTTCTCGATGAAACATTTCGCTCTTAGAAGCATTGGAAAGCTGAGAAAATTTCCTATAAGACACATTTGAAAGTAGCGATGACTATTTTTTCCTGTTTAGGTTGTTCTAGAAAACACGCCGTGTAGTACGTTTTTCAAAACCGTACCAAGGGATTTGAACAATTTGTTCGTGGTTCCCATATTCCTGAATGCTTGCTCACGATTTTGGGAACTTTTTTTTTCTCCGTGTAATCATTCCAAAAAAATATTAACTACTGGTGGGCCAAGCAATAAAAATTATTAGAAAAAGTTGAAAATATTTATCACAAACAATTTTATCAGTCAATGTCACATTTATTTTTAATGATGCAGCTGATTTTTTTATTTTAATGTCAAGTTAGACGGTTATTAAAGATTCAACTGGAACAAATTATGCTCTTTGTTGATACGATTCAACACCACGATTTACTTCCTGCCCAGAATGCTAACAGATTGGCCAACAATTTTCCAACCATTTACCAATAATGGGTCGGAAATTAAATAAATTGACCATTTCTCTTCTCATCACCTGCTACCGGGAAAGGTGCCACCATCCTTCCCGTTGATATGTGAGCAAACCCACCACCACCAACACCACCGTTCAGCAGCTGGGGTCGAAACGTCTTTTCCGGTTAGCGCTGAGTGGAAATTTATTGCCCCCTGACTGACTGACTACCGACCACCCACCCCCCGTGGGGTGGTGGGTTAATTGCTCCGGCAAATGTCCTTATCAGCCGGTCGTAAATAAGCACATCACGTGCGTTAGGCAGCAATGAGGGCCCCCACAATCCTTACCCGGTGTGCTGGCAATAAAGTATTTTCGCTCAAGCTGATCTATTTTTTCCTCGCTGAGGCTTGAATCGAGGAAGGAAAGGAGTCAAATCGAATTGACACAACAATTTAATCGGAATGGTTCCCCGGGGACGGATAAATCCTTCTCCCGTGGAATGCCTCAGCAATTGGAATCCAAGTTGCATGGGAGTGACACAGTCAGGACAGCCGGGATAATTCAATTCGAAATGAGCAATCGGAGATGAGAAAATGAGAACTGTCACCGTCAGCCAACCAGGAGATATGGTGCGAAGGTGTTGATGCGTCGGGTTAACGAGTTTCTCAGACACTCTGTGTCATCGTTCTAAGGTAAATTAGACTTAATCTTGCATGTGTACAATCAGTAGGTCCAATTTGACAATGTTATCATTGTTCAACTTAAATAAGTAATTTAATTTGTTTTTTTTTTTGTCAAAAAAACTATCAAAACAATCTAAAGTTCAAATAAAAAATGCGGATTTTTTTTTTAATTTTGCGAAAACTAACCGAGTCTTCACAAATATTGTTAAAAGTTTGTTTTCCATAACTAGGCATTAGCAGGTATTAGACTAAGACAAACAAACAAACTCGCATGTTTCGTGTTTGACGGTTTACCAAACTCGCAAACTTGTTTGTGGTACACTCGCAAACACAGCAAAATGTATGCAATTTCTGAAAACAAATGCAGGCAAATACACAAAGCATTAAAACTATCAAACTGTTTAACAGTGCGTTTTTTGTACGGTTGTCATAGTCTTATACCTGCTTCAGTGATAAATCACACTCAAAAATTGCAATTTTCACGGGAACCGTGATTCCTATACACCAAATATCACGGAAAATTCACGGAACGTGAAGCATGTCAATATAAACTTGAAACTCCTACTTCTTATACTTGAATTTAAAATATTTTTTAATCAGCTTTAAATTTTCTTCACCAATCTTATCTAAATTCCTTATTTTAAATAACATACGAATGTTCTTATCATGAAATTAACTTCCAAATACAATTAAGGCGAAGATTTATTGCGAAATTAATATGTAAAACAGGCATTGCAAAACATGCCTGAACCTGTTTAGTTATAATAAAACAAGATTCAACACTCTTGTCTTGCCAAAATTTTGAAAACCCAATTAAAAATGTCTGGTGTGTTGTTTGTAATTATGTAGGATGGAGACGACGCCTAACCGGCTCCGTGGCTCAATGGTTACGGCTTCTGCCTCACAAACAGAAGGTTCAGGGATCAAATCCCGGTCGGTACCTTTGAAATTTGGAATCAGAAATTTGAACTTTGAATATGAACAAAAACGAAAATGAATCAGGTGGGATTCAAACCACGCCCTTTGGATTGGTAGTCTGGGACGCTAAGCAGTCGACCATCAGAAGGTTTACACTCTAGCAGTGAAATGATCCGTAGTGTTAAAACATATTATCTTCTTCTCATATTAAATACGCGCTGATCCCTGATTTGCCTGACGGGATTGGAAGTCTAAATATAGATCGAGTTTCCTTCAGATGCTTGCTTCTATGTTTAGGCGGGGCCGAACAATGCCCAGCGACCTCGGAATTGGACCGCAAGGAGCTCTGTCATTCTGAAACGGGTCGTTGGAAGCAGCGCGAGGGCTATCACCACCTAATACCCGGGACTGAGATAAGTTGTATCAGCATTCGGCATATACAAAGCCTGATACAAACTATACTTTCCCATAATATCGCTACCGGTTAGCGGGTATTGGATTGGACCACACAAACACAAAACAAATGGAGACGACGCCTACACCTGGAATGACTTAACGACCTAACAGCAACCAAGGTTGGGACCAACGTTTTATTTCCCAAGCCTTTGGATCGAACCCAGAATCATCCGCTTGCAAAGCGGACAACTTAACTACTCGTCTAAGCCTGCTGCTATAACACTTTAACGGTGCGTTGCATGTTTTAAATTGGTTTGGAATACCTCTATTTTTGTTATTATTACAGTTTTCTACAGATCAATACCAGCTCAAATCAGGAATTTTTCTAGTACTTTTGAACCCAAACCTCTCCCATTTCATTGAAACTTTGTAGACATGTTATCGTAGGCCTTTATAAGCCATTTTTGTGTATATGGAGCCAATTGTACTCGAAAATAACATTTGAGAAGGGCGTAAGTTGTTGAAATATTTTCGTTAATGTTAATTGGGTTTTCAAAATTTTGGCAAGACAAGAGTGTTGAATCTTGTTTTATTATAACTAAACAGGTTCAGGCATGTTTGCAATGCCTGTTATAAGTCTGTTTTACATATTAATTTCGGAATAAATCTTCGCCTTAGTTGTATTTGGTATTTAATTTCCTGATTAGAACATTCGTATGATATTTAAAATAAGGAATTTTGCAACTTAAAAATTACTGTATCTCGAAGCCTTGCATTGTATCAAAAAGTGGTCAAAGACAAACTTGAAGAAAAATGGACGGTCTTTCTGAAAAAATACACTGAAATAAAAATACACGCCAATTCAATGAGATTTTTTGATTTTTGAGTTTGAAAGTCAAATTTTAAGGTAATGTCACGATTTTTTTTCGTTCAAATTTTTTTGAAACAGCCTAAGATGTTACAAAAAGACTGACGAAAAATGCAGGATGGTATGTCTCTCCAAAAAAATACAAAAATCATTTACTAAAACTGTTTTTTTTTTAAGTAGTCTAAACGGCAACTTTTTTAAAAACTGATAGTGGGAATCGATTCGCCAGATAATTTTACTTAAAAGTTTCCATATTGGCCATTGTCCTATGTCCAATCCTTTGGAAATGTCGAAAAAATAGGTTTTTTTTTTGTGTTTTTTGGCAATTTCTATCTGACAGAATTGATTTTTCAGTCTCGTAAATATTTTTACCGGAAAGTTCGTCCAATTTCGCATAAGTTTGCCTTTGACCGCATTTAAATTGGATGTATGGGCTTACAGATATGAATTACATGTCTTTATTGAACTTTCTTATAATAATTACATTTCTTTTACATGCTAAGTGGTATGGCCTAATGCTCTTCATCTTTGTTGTATTTTTCGTTTTCGTATTAACTGATCACATTTATTTTATTTACTTCCAATTGTTTTACATTATTGCATTGAATCGAATACATTTGGGTAAAAAAATCACTATAACAACTAATCTTAACTTAAAACTAAAAAATAAATTCATTGAAATATTCAAAATCACCTGAACGAGTAAACTACGAGCTGTATTTTAAGATGAATGCTCCAAGAGTTCTTACTGGTTCCTGGCGAGTTTTGCAACCACACAGTGTTGTTGTCATCTCGATAAAAATGTTCAAAAGTTCCTGTGGTGAAAACAGGTCACTACTGCCTTCATCCGTTGATGCTGGTTGGTTTTCCCTCGGTTGCTGACTGAAACCTAGTGGTGTTGTATTCTCTGCAACTCTTAGCCGCTGATTCAACGGCAATGCCTGCAGATTTGGAACTACTCGAACAGATCCCGCTCCAGGTGCCGCCATAGCAGGAAAATCCACGTCCGTGAATGCTGGTGGTGTTTTGCGACGATTTGGTTGATGCCTCGTCGTCGCTTGCTGCCAAATTTTTACAAACTCAGCTCGTTTTGGGCAGCTCCGATTCTTGGTCGAATTGTCGCCGCCGCAGTTGAAGCATTTGGCTTCGATGTTCTCGTTGATTGTTCCGCAAGCTTGTGTTTTGTGCTCACCTCCGCAGGTTGCACAACGACTCTTGATGCTTCCACCATGTCCAAACTGCAAGCAGTTCGAACATTGCGTCACGTCACGGTGCACTGGACGATAACGTTCCCAAGTCACGATGATGTTGAAAATTGCCCGAACTGCTTTCAGCTCAGACGGCGTTGTCGATCCTTTCTCGAGATGAACCAGGTACAGTTGATCACGATACTTGATGTCCTTGTTGTGTCTCGTCATCTTGAAGACTTCGATCACGTTCAACTTAAGAGTTTTGAGCTCTTCTTTCAGCACACTCACATCCATGTCGTACAGGCCACGGAGGACTTGTTTCATGGGGCGTTTACCTGGATCGTCATGGCTGTAGTATTCAATCTTGGTGTTGTTCAGGAAATTCCGAACGTAGTTGTAATCCGTTCTGGTAGGTAGCAGAATTTTGAGTCCATCAGCACACAAGCGAATGGAAGCTGGTAAAGCACCAGATTTGATAAACTCGGTCAGCCACTTTCGCACCGAATGCGATGATGATGTTTTAACAAAAATGGGTGGCACCTTTTCCCGTCGTTCAAATTCTTCCTTCTCGCTTACGTCAATGGGAAGGGTAGCGAACTGATTTCCAGACGAATTTTAAGCGTCCTTGCTCAAACTGCCTGGCTTTACAGGTAGCGCTTCGTGGTGAGGACCGCCTCTTTTTCTTGCCGTGAGGCATTTTTGCACTTTTTAAGCGCATTTCAGGAGCTAATATCCAGGATTCCCTGACTGATTGGTGGTCCACAAGGGAATCCCTTCAAAGATAAATCTGCTAACTAGGAATACTGGGGATGGGTTTCAACTAGCGGCGTGCTGGATTTCCAATCCAGAGGTCTTGAGTTTGATTCTCGTACCGGGATGATGAAGTTTTTAAAATATAGATTCGAAAAGTACAATAAATTTCTTATAATATGACACGTCTCATGATTTGTGACAGTTGTAACGAAAAACGGCAGTGAAAAATCACTTTTTCATTATTATTTTTTTAATTTTGAGTACACCGGGCCGTCAAATTTGATACAAAAGTCCCTTTGACTTAGCAAATACACAAAAAAATAAAGAGGTCGTTCCGCCCACCGTCAAGAGATATCAAAAAATTTACTTGGATTCGTGATATTGATATCCAATGTGATGATATCCCCTGGAGCAAAGTTTCACGGAAATCGAAGAGGGGTTGATGGTGTGACTTGGTTGAAAACTTTTCTTATCCTTCAATTTTGGTGACGACATTATTTAAATTGCGAAGAATATCTGTGTTTAAAGTGAATTTTTAGTTTACAATTTAACCACCTTCCCATAAAAATCTTCCTTTCACCAAACCTTTCAAGCCAGCCACTCCCGGATGGATCCTCTTCCAGATTGCGCAATTCTCACGCTGTTAAAACCCTGCACCTTTTTCCCCTTTTTCGCTCTTTCGACTCCAGTTTCATGTCGTGTAACACCTCTCCACGAACCAGCGTGTCGTTTGAAGTCGACCCCGGAGAAAGGTCCGTTTCGATACCACTTTCCCGGAAGCAAACAGCAAATCCAAAAGTGGCCAACATGGAAGTTCACATGAGGTGGGTGGGTGGTATATGCGAAGAAAACACACATCCGTGACCCTTTTTCTCCTGGCGGTCATTCGCAAACAAGGATCCGCTTTACCGAAGGTGGGATCATCTGGGAATTACGTGGTTTACCCGTTTCTTCTCTTTTTTTTCAAATGATCAAATTTATCTGTTATAAATCTTTTAGTTTTTATTGAAATTCATTCTAAATTTTCAAAACAAATCATAAATCATTGACTTGAGTTACTTAAACAAAGATTTTCCACGTAGTTCATGAATAATCCATAGACAAACATTCGAAAAACAAACGACACACTCGCTTCCACAAATCCTGGCCGGGCAACTCTTATCTAATCTTCATCCCGAGCAGTTCATTTCACAACGAGCTTGGAGTGTCCTTATCTATGGCGAATCCATGATCCCTTCCCGGATCCACCCACGCCCCTCTTCTTGATGTGGTCGTCCCTCAACCCGCATATGTGGGATCCAATCCGAGAAAGGGGTTTTTAAAGGGATTCATTTGCGTAGCCATCGGAGATCGGAAAAGTGGCACGTTAAAGCTTAATTATACCCCGTCGGAATGACTTTTTACGGGCCCGAGATTTCATTTGAGAATCGCAAGGGGAAGAAGGAAAGAGGGTTTGCTTTCCTTTCTTCGGGTTCGACTTCAAAAATCAACACACGCTCGCACTCTGATTTTAGGGAAATTTGGCGAGGTATTTGGCGTCTGTTTGGTTTGGCCACTCTGCTGCTGAAGGACTGGGCCGCGCAGGATGTAACATGGCCATGTCGTGTTTGGAATAGTGGGAATGGAAGTGATTGGAAGTGGTCAAATGTATACCAAATAAACCACACTGTTACGTAAAACTGCAAAAGCATAATTCTGCCTTCACAATAAATAGTCAATTCTATTAGCACTTTAAAGCTCCAAATTAAATATTTATATAAAATCCAAAATAACAAAATACTATGCAAATCGTGACTAAAACAACTGTTCCAATTTACACCATGTGTCCGTTTCGAAGGTACTGTTTGTCAGAACGTCCTAAAATTTCGTTCTGCTCAAAAATTAAGCTTTTAGTTTAACCAATTATTTAAAAATGGTTGCTAATTTGTTGAATAACAATGCCCACTTGTCCAGATCACAAAATCAAGTGAAAAATTGATTTTCCGAAAAATTGTGAAGTTTTGGAGCTCTGGCGTCCTCAGATAGGCAGAGGAAAATTGCCAACCCAAGCAATCTTGTCGAAGACCCCCAAATTTTAACTCGCAATCTACGCCTTCTAAGCCTAATTTTATCAATAGCAAAAAACAAAGCAATCAACTTTAACGACCCCCGGGTCTTTTGTGGCCTCTGTTGCAAGTTGCAGCCCTTTTCTTGGCGTCCGAAGGTTATCTGTGGTGAGTAGGGTGCCCAGAATATGGGAGTTTTTCTCAAAACCTTGTGGAGCGAGGTTGCTGAATATTGTTCCTTGAGCTGTTTTAGGACTCTGGGCCAAATATGAGCAAATTCGGTTAACATTTACCCATTGATACTCGTAGGTGAAGTTTGTATGGGAAAAATTGAAAAAATGTATGGAAACCCCAACTTTCTTACGGTTTTGCCTGCACGGTGCGCTACTTCCATCCAAATATTCCCAAGAGTAAGATTATCATTGGAAATTTAATGCTCTACAACTTTGTAGAACATACCAAAGCCGCAAAACTCGATCCTGAAAAGTTATTAGCGATTTAAAAAAGTCATTTTTGTATGCAAAACATTTTTTCACAGACTTTAGACCAACCAATTTTGTTCAAAATTTGCACCGATGCTTAAAATAATCCAAAAAACCGTTTTTACACGGCGTGTTTTCTGGGCATGCTTAAGGAGAAAAAATAGTCATCGCTACTTCCAAAAGTATCTTATAGGAAATTTTCTCAGCTTTCCAATGCTTCTAAGAGCGAAATGTTTCATCGGGAAATTTCTGAGATATCTATATTTTAAGTTTTTAGTTTTAAAATCCTAAATCATTTATTGGAAACTTTTAAATAACAGTCCAGGAAACTTGTCAATTGATGTGTTTCATGTGTCATTTACTCATCAAAAAGTGTAAAATAATACAAGAAACAACTTTGTAGAAGGTGGCAAACCGCTAAACGGTTTGAAAATTTAGTTTTAACCGAATTTTTGAATATGTGGGATTTATTCAGAAATTTAAATCATAAAACCGCATTGAAATATTATTTTTACAAGAACAAATAGATTATTACATAATTGTTGTTTACAAATAACACCGGTCTGCTCTGATTCAGCTTGGAATTAGCTGATACAACCGATTTTTTTACAGGTTTGAGATTGATAGGGTATTACATGATTTTTATAAATAAATAACATATTTCCTTTATCAAACATTAACCAGTTACATGAATACAAAACATGTTTAATACACGAAATTGAACTTCAAACTACTGTTGCAAGCTTTAGGGGAAATACTTTTCATTAGTATAAAATGATTGTTTTAGTTTTTTTGGTATTAAGTGATCAAGGAATTAGCAATATCCTTCCGGTGGTGGGGCGTCCTCCAAATGCTAATGCTAATGCTAAGTGATCAAGCAATTAGCAATATTTTAGAAGTTACTAAGACTCTCTTCTTCAATCTCATCTTTAAAAAAAATTTCTTGATTCTTGTTCAAATAGATGGGAAAGACTTTTTTTTTGTTTTTTTTTTTGTTAAAATAATAAATAATATTGCTCAAAAAATAAAAATGTGACGATGTTTTCAGCATTCTGAATTGAAAGACTCGAGTTTTATTACTACTTTTAAGTGCATTTTCAACAGTAAACATTTTATAAAATTTTATATTTATTTCATACTCATGAAAATATGACTTTTGAAGCTTGCAACTGTAATATGTAGTAAATTTTCGATTTTAAATCATATTTGTATTTATGTTCCTGGTTAATTTTTGCTTAAGAAAATAGCAAAATTAATTAATTAAAATTCAATAATACCATTAACAAACATAAACCTGCCAAAGTTTTGGTTGAACAAGCTAAATCAGAGAAGACACGTGATATTTGTACACAACAAATATATGTAAAAATTTAATAAAAATATATTTTCACATTGTTTTATGATTTTAATATCCGAATAAATTCCATATATATTCAAACATTTGGTTAAAACTTCATTTTCAAAATGTTTAACGGTTTGCAACCTTCTACAAAATTGTTTCTTGTCTTATTTTGCACATTTTGATGAGTAAATGACAAAGGAAAACATCATTTGATAAGTTTTCTGAACTGTTAGTATAAAGTTACCAATAAATAATAAAAACATTTAAAACCAAAACACTTAAAATAGAGATATCTCAGAAATTTCCCGATGAAACATTTCGCTCTTAGCCGCATTGGAAAGCTGAGAAAATTTCCTATAAGACACATTTGAAAGTAGCGATGACTATTTTTTCCTGAAAAGTTTGTTCTAGAAAACACGCCGTGTTTTTCGCTTGTGGAGCAGGGGGTCATTTTTTTGGGCACTCTAGCGGTGAGTCACACAAAACGCAAATGGACCGACGTTCTACTTCCTCATCCGTTAGAAGGCATGATAAATGATAAATGATCAGGCAAATCTCGTCTCGAAAAATGCCACCAGGTCCGTCTGGGATTGAACCCAGACCTTACTGGGGTGATAGACTACTACGCTAACCACTACACCACCGGACCCGGCAATAGAAAAAGGTTTTTTTAACGTAGCAGTTTGTGGTTATGTTTTCCTCAAAATCAATAATCTTCATTGGCAATGTCAAATTTTCAAGGAAAAAGTGTGCATGGAACCACCCTAACCACATTTGAAAATTGCCCAACTACAGTCCAGACTTCGGATAATTAAAACTTCGGATAATCGTATCAAGAAAAAAAAAATTGTCTTATTTTTGATGGTTGAGTTAAAGTATGACGCATGAACTAAATACTCTAAAATAATTTAGAATCTTTAAATCCGAGATGGCGGCCAAAATGGCAGTGATAACATAATGAAAAATTGCATTTTCAATTTTAAAGGCAATCAAATATTCAAATTTTACTAAAGTGGGGTTGCAGAACTCGAATTTAGAGTAAAATTTAAGAAAATAAAAAATACGAAAATAAATCATTTTTACGATTATTCGAAGTTCCATACCTTCCGATAATCAAAAGTTCGGATAATCGAGGCTTCGGATAATCGAGTCCGAACTGTATATGTTTTTCCAAGTAATTATGCCCACTGAACCTGAATCTGACCTCAAAATTTAGCCTGAGTGCCAAATTTTTCTGTGTAAGATAATCATACTCCAATACCCTAAACGTGAACAACTCTAACTTTCAATCAATCTAAAAGTATATCTTTCTCATTAGCAATAACACTTCTGTAAAAACATCACAATTTGTCATAAAATCCTTTTTTTCAAAATTTTACGATCAGGACCACTGAGCAATGGCAAATTTGTAACAAAAACAACAAAAAAATTGAAATAGATAACAAATAATTTAAAATCTGAAATCAACAGAGCTCCAACCTGTTTCTAATATAAAATTATTCATATTTTTCAGACACAAAACCTGTTTTGAAATATTAGTACATCATCTATATCACTACATTTTTTCGCTTAAAACCTACTCTGTAAGAACACATTTGAGAAACGCGTAAACACGCGACTGTCGAAGGATTAAGGCACGGTTACATTGAAACCATGGTTGAAATATTTGAAAAATTATCAAATCCAACAATTTCCAAATATCTTTAATTAAAGAATATAGCTGTCTTCTTTCAAACTTCTAGTTTCCTAACATTATTACCCAATTCATTTTATCAGATAGAGGGTGGCGGTACTCGAGATTTTGAATTTCCCGGGAATCGAGAGATAAATTTTTCATTAACTCGAGAATTCCCGGGACCCGGGTGTTAATTTTTTTTGGCAAAATAAACGATTAAAATTCAAAGAAACTTAAACAAATAAATAACGTTTGTATAAATTTAACATCATGAAGTAATAGTTAAAAGTAGAAAGTTTAATGTCAACATTTGATTTACTTTGTGGAAAACTAACTACGTGTTGAAAAATCTTCACAAATCTGCTGGTATAAGTTCAAATCAATAGCTTATTGGGACTCAAAACTGTACCGAAATTGTTTTTTTTTTTCTTTCAATTCTAAATTCTCACTAAATAAGTTTTTTCTGAGTTTAAAGAATTTGTCTGTGTCGTGATTGGTGCTGGTAGACATCAACTTTTCATTTGGATTATTGCTATCAGACAATTTAGCAACATTTCAAAAGAGTGTTTTCGTTTCAACCGTTACTAAGCAGTAAAGGAATATTGACAGTTAAAGGAAAACTAAACTGAATTTGATCTGTAAGCTTTCCTAAACATTGTTGAAAATGCCTTTACGGAACATGCCTCCTAATTTAAAAGTAACCTTGAAGAAAAGAAATCTACTTATTTAAATACCTTGAATTTCAATTTTGAAGCTGTGACCGATAGTTTTTTAAAAGGTAAATTTGTGCTCCCCAACTTGGTCCTTCTCTTTACTAAGTGGTCGCGTCATCAATTTCAAATGTTGGATTTTTTTTCAATTTCAATTTTCACTTTCTGAATTTGCAAATCAAAATTGAATTGAACTTAAAAATGGCTTAATGTTTGTCTTTTATGTATGGAATTTAACTCTTCGTTTGTCGCTGATTGGACTTTAAATATTTTGCCTCAATATTTTTAAGTATCAAAATTCCCGAGAATCTCGACCAAATTTCCCGGGAATCGAGAGGCTCACAAATTGCCAATTTCCCGGGTAATTTTTCTCGAGAAGTCCCGCTCGTCACCCTCTATATCAGACATACCCGAGCATGGGTCAATATCAAGGGAAATGCGTAGTAAGACCTTTCTCTACTATAAATACCAAATTTTGGTATTCCTGGACTCTTTAAAATTTGTCTCAAGGATTATGCAAGAGCAAATGTGGTATCATACAAATTTAAGGTACTGTTTTGAAATTGTTAAATTGCAGAATTTGTCAATGGTCGAACACCACATTTTGGTATTCTTTTGGTATTACAGTATTTTATCGAATTCCACTGAAACTATGGGAAAATTTTGACCAATTTTGACAAAATAATTAATTTTGCGCTAAAATGATGTCTCAAAGCGAATGCTTTCATTAAAAACCTGACATTTCAAATTTGATTTTAAACATTTTTGATATACCCCCTAAAGAAATGACTTGAAATTGTGGAAAATTTTCTAAGTCAGGATGCCACATTTTGATATTATTTTGGTATTGAAGTGTTTCATCAAATTTCTCTGAAAGCTATGGGATTTTTTTTATAAATTTTGACGAGATAATTAATTTTCCGCTAAAACGGCTTGAAACCCAAAAATGTTGAAGCGGATTTTCATTTTTTTATAAATACCCACTAAGATTTTTTTTTTCCAAATCGTTCAAATTTCTCTAAGTCGAGATATCCAAATACTTTGAAAAACGAGTCAATCGACAAATTATTGAATTTTTATGAATTTTAATCCAGTTTCATTTAATAACATTTATTTTTCAATCTTGTTATTTTTCAAAAGCTTCATGAACTTCAAGCACAGGCCGTTCATCAATGACAAATGCATTCGATGTGGTGAAGAAAATCACTAAGAACAACATGGAATCATCAGGTGAGTAGATTTGGCTGTTGCATATGGATCATTTCCGTTTTTTCACTAACTGCAACTACTGCACTAAAATTGTATGAAAATATCAAATTTTGGTATTACTTGTGCAAATACCAGTGACCAAAATGTGCTGGTTGCCCAGTAATAGATTTTAAAATACCATGAAATCATACCAAAATCTGATTTTCCTAAAATCACTAAAAATAAAACCATGGCAATTCCAAGTTTTGGTATTCAAGCAATGTTCAAAATCCAGAAGACCTCAACATGGTATTGAAATGGTTTCATTTTGAGGCATTATTTTACCCTTGGAATAACATGGTTTGGTATTGTTGTGCTCTTCCACATACAAGACTTTGGCATGATTTCATGGTATTTTACCATATTACTGGGCAACCAAGGGCACATTTTGGTTCATGTTATTTGCCCAAGTAATACCAAAATTTGGTATTCCCGTGATGTTTACCCCTGCTCGGGTATAGACTGTTTGTCATTGAGAAAATGAAATTTTTCGAAGAAAGAATTCAAATACCGTCGTCAAGGGTAATATTGGGTCATACACAACTGCTGAAATTTGTATGACCCAATGTCACCCCTGATGACGGTATTTAACAAAAAGTGTTCCAGAGTTTGGATAAATCCACTCAAAATTTAATTTGAGGAAGTTATTTTTTACAGTTTTTTTAATCTTTTCATCTTAACATTGAATGTTTCCAGGGGTCAGAAAGTCTCCAGCTTGTGATGAACTATCTTTAAAAAAATGCTTTCGAATTATCTTTACCTGCGAAAGAGAGAGTAGGCGAAATACACAATAGAAAATTAATACCGAACCTTCGAAGAAAATCAACCAGTAGAAGAATTTTTGGGAATCTCATTGTTAGAGGCACATAAATTAATTTATTTCATTTGGTTTTGTTTGTTCATCTGAGAAAAATGACAGGTCATTTTTCGACGTGTGACGTTACATCTGCAAGTCTAATAGTGAAATTTGTGTTCCGCCGATTAATCCAGGTGATGACTTTTGGAGATTTATTTTATCAAGGTAGCATAAACCTGTAACATTCTTCAGAGTAAACGAATCCTTTCACACTCTTCAACAAAATTTTCTTCTGTGACACGACCTCATTAAGGTGATGCCATCAATCATTTTCAAAGATAATTGATCATAACTTTAAAATGCTTTGTATTCTGTTCAATTTAACGGATTTTTGCACCATAAATACATCTAGGAGGATCATACCCTGTAATGCCCGCAAAAATGAGTGATTTTCTTACATCCTTTCCATATTATGCATATTTCCATAGTCCTTAAGAATTTATTCTCTACTTAAAACTGCAATCATATAACTTCATAAGATCTACAGTTCAACAGATATTGACCAAAATCTCACCCTTTGTGAATTTCACCATCGTTTTGCAGGCCAGATGAAAATTGTTCCTGCCCCACACACCCCGGATCCAAAGGGAAAATCCACACCCGTCATGTTGATGAAAAGTGACGCCGTGGAGCGAGAAAAGGGTCGGCTGGGAAGCCGGCATCAAGTGTTGAAAATTTGAATGACCCCCGGGTCGTCCTTTCGGCCATCGTACGGAGTGTGTGTGTGTGTTTGGTTTTGGAATTGCTGCTCCCGAAAAAAAAGAAGAACCGATTTCGAAGGACGGCGACGACGAATGTGTTTATTTTAAACAACCAGCCGGAAGTCAGGATGTGGCAGAGCAGATGCTTCTTTGGGGGGGATGTTGATTTTAAAAGGTGGAGAGGGATTTTCGGCAAACGGTCGAATTCTCTAAGATTGTTTGGAAGATTTTCGAGTAGGGCTTGCTTCAGAACGATGGTCATTAATTAGCTATGGGTTCTTAACGTTTGATGCTATTGTGGTGCGGAAAGTTTTGAAGTAAAGGGAGATTTGGGTGACGGTTTAGCAATGGTTCAACTGATGTTCTGGTTCAAAGACATCAGATTGAACTAATTAAACCGATAGGATGACATTGTGAATACATTGAAAATATCTTTAAATTTAAATTACTCAGTGTTTTTTTTAACATGAATTCTTGGCAATTTCAAAACATTGTTGATGAAAATTTCATATACAAAATTCAACTAGAATTAACTGTATTGCATTAATTTGGAAAATTCGTGTTTAACAATCGTTTGTTGGATCACAAAAAATCTGAAAAATTTCGCACAAATATTTTTTTTTTAGTTTTCCGAAATAAAAACAAAAGGGGTTACGGAGCCACCTTCGCCAATAAGTCGAAACCGAGGGGCGCGACAATAGTAAGAAATTAAATTATTTAATTAATTAACGGCAGGAATTAAATACATTAACATTGTTTACGGTCAAAACAACGCCACCTCTCCTTACACTACATTGATTTGACAGTTTGACACCGCACGTGTTTGTTGTTGTGTTTGGTAAAAAAATTGCGTCCTCAAAGAGCAGCTTGAGCAGATAAGTGCCAGCGCGGCACAGGCAAACCGGAAAAGTTGCGCAGAGCCATCCCGGGCAGTGACCAAGACTTGGACCAAGACGTACTACACTGAAAACCCAACCATGGTAGTTGCTACCATATTGTAGGGTTAAATTGAGAACACGCACCGACGTATTTTTGCTAAAAACATTCCGTGCTAGGATTGACTGATTAACGCAGTCAGTTTTACTATGTCGAGAGCGGTATGGTAATTTTAACCCTCGATTATGGACAGAATGATAATGATTTCGTATTAGCTACCATGCAATTTTGTGGAAGCATGGTACATTTTACCATATTGGCGTTTACTTTCACCAAAAAGCCACAGTTAATTTAATAAGCAGCATTTTTAGCAAATTTTCTTAAAACTACCATGGTCGGGCTTTTAGTGTAGGGACGATATCGAAGCTGGCCCAGCCGGAAGCGGCGCATTGTGACACTCCTGAATGCTGCGTTTGCTTAAACGTATTCTCGACACCAATTCTTCCCACGGGCCACATATTTCGGCAAAAATGGTCCTATTTATTTGGTCTGGTTTCTTCGTCGCCACTCCCGCCAAACTGCTGGGCATGTTCAACGTGGCCCATCTGAAGTGGTTTCCCCCGATGTTGTCCCTACCGTTGCCACCTTTATCACCGCTGAGTCTTTGACCTCCGTTAGTCCCGTGACGACCTCCATCACCGGTACTACCATGAGCCCGGTGGAAAAGCAAGCGCTGGTTGACGGTGATGAGGACTCTTCCCTGGAACGGAAAGTTGTGTATTTGTTCACGTCCTCGTCAAAGTCCTTAGCGATCAGCAACTTGGCATATTTATTCCAGACACTTCAGGAAATTACCAACTCAACACGGTTCCACCGACGACCGTCGTCGGTGCCACAATTGATGCGATTCTTGTTGAAATAAATGAAACAACAGAGTTGAGTTTTTTTATTGGTCTATTTTCAATAAAATCTACAAAAAAGTCACCACCTAACGTAAGTGAAGGCCACTTCGAGTAACCAACCCTGATGGTCTCATAATTATAATGGTCCACTCCCTCCTGGTTGCTCTTCCTTGACCCTTGATCCTGAACCTGCGAGCGTTAAAGTGGCCTAGCTGTTGAACCATTTTCCGGATTAATCACTCCTGCATCCGAGCGTGAGTGGACAAAGTTTCATTTCTCCGGTGTCGACTTGTTGAAGGCATCGCTGTCACAAGCCACCACCAGCTGCAAAGAAATCTTGCAGTGTCCGACGCAAGGCGCGTCCCAGGATCTCGTCATCGATTAAACCGCACTTTACCAGCTTTTGATTGCTGCTGGCCAATGTCATCAAAATCCGCCGGCTGCAACTTCTCCGCCTATGGCACTTTTGCATCGTCATGCTCCAGAATTTCTCCGCCTCTTTTTTATCCACCATGACCAAGCGCGAAACGAAAACAAACTTGACAGCCGAGCGCGCGAAAGAGACACAAAGCAAACCAATGTTTTCAAAGCAGGTGTGGCGCTGTCAAATGTCAAATGACATGAGGAATTCAATTCCTTAATGTATTAAATAGCAAAAATTAATATATTAAGGCCTTTGTCACGCCCCTCGGTCGAAACTATTTTATTGCTATCGAAGTTATGCCGCCCACCGAGTAGCTGCTCTTCCCAACCCCTTCGCAAAACTTAAGCGAGGTATCAAAAAAAAAAAGAGTTGAGGGAGTTATGCTCGTCTAACAAATCGAATAATACGGTTCAAATGCCTCACTACCCACCCCCGGACTCCGGGATTCGGTTTCAATTTCAAAGCAAAAGCCCGTTCCGCTCGAGAGGACGTCCTATCTCTTTCTCCGCTTCTTGGATGAGATCAAATGAAGCGAGCTGATGCGATTGATTCGATTTAGCACACCATAAGACGATACGATCTGGAATGCTCCTGGACCAGAACTAGGTAACCGAGTGAGTTTGTTGTGTCCGGTTAAATGTCGTATGAAATTTGATCATTGTTTGTTTGTTTTGGGCTGGGAGAAACAGAGAGAAACTCTGCCTTCAGCCCCCGGATTTAGGCTTGTTGCATTACGTCGTTTTATGATTGGATTATATTACTCAATTTGCGCTTCTAGGTGCGTTTGGAAGAACAACTTTTGAGCAAAGTGTTTTGTTTTACGAAAAAAAAATCCGGCAACACCTGAACTCTGAGTTGAGAAACTGTTCCTTTCATAAGCATATGCTTTAATAGGCCTATCCATTTACGAGCTCCGGATGGTCACAAATGGTGCCTTGTCACGGAAAAATGGGTGCACCCGATAGCAGCAGTACGGAGCACAAGTTGGAACAATTTTAATTGCATTTTTATGGTTCTTTGGCATACAGAGGAGCGAGTGAAAAGTTTTTTGGGTAAGGATACGGTACATCATATTGCCGTTGATTTTACCGGTCGGTGTCGATTAATGGGTAGAGTCTTGAGAAAAAACTGAAAATAAGTCCATATGACGAAGTCGTTAATTTTGTTTTTGTTTGCAATTTAATGAGATTTTTGCAGGTTTTTTAATCATCCAACCTTATGTTGAAACTCAAAAATATTATTTGGAAGATGTCAGTTTTTTTTTTGTTTTAGCTCCAACTCCAACCCCAACACATTACATTGTTTCTACAAAAATCTCAATTATTTGTTACATTCAAAATGGCTTTAAAAATCTACTCTATAGTCTCTAAATACCTCCTTCAACCACAGTAAATCTGTCATCTACAGAAGTTAAACATCTCGCACATTAGCACGTCTTTCAACACCCCTGTCGAGCGACGACTGTCAACACCACCTTTGTCGTCCGAAAAACGGTCAAGAAATGAACCCGGCCTCTCCCCCCGGGTCACTTGCTGTCCACACCTTGCTTATTTCCTTTGAACAAACATCAACACCCTCCCAAACTTCTCCTCCTTCCTTGCATGCTTGGTTGGTGGTAATTTATGATGTGAATAAAAGTTGAACCAGAAAATGAGCGTTGCTTTTCCAAGGATCTGGCGAAAAAAAAGCTTAACTCCGGAGCATATGTGGTGCCCAAGAGGGGTGGTCACTGTGGTCACCGAAATCGTAAAAATTTTCAGGTTGAAAGGAAGGAAAAGAAATGTTATACACCAAATTTTATATAAACCATTTTTTTAAAGATTGGTCTTAAAACGCTTATTAAAATTGAAAACCTCTGTGAAACACATGTGTAAACTTTGTTAAACCTGTTTGTTAGCAAAAAGTTTCATATGGTTTTTAACCGGCTCCGTGGCTTAATGGTTGCGGCTTCTGCCTCGAAAGCAGAAGGTTCAGGGATCAAATCCCGGTCGGTTCCCTTGAAATTTGAAATCAGAAATTGAACTTTGAATATGAACAAAAAACCTTTAATAATCAGGAGGGATTTGAACTCACAGCTTTGGATTGATGGTCTTGGAAGCTAATCAGTCGGCCATCATGGACTTTATGCTCTAGAACTGAATTGATCCGTAGTGGCGAAATAATTTCACAAGGTATAATATATCAAACCGTTATTTAACTACTAAGACCGTCTCAAAACAGTCCAGGGCCATCTCATATACTCATGAACTGGACGAGGGAGTCCTAGCCTAGCCCGAGTCATCTGCATTACCGATCTTTGTCTGTAAAATTTCAGACGAAATCGTTAGCGATAGGGAGGTATTTCGCTTCAAAGGGTCTTGAGATATATGGTGGTTACTAACCAAACCATCTCAGTTGAAATATACTGTGGTCATGGCCAAGTCCTGCCAAGACGGTGGTTCAAATACATACAAAAAGTTTCATAAGGTTTTTTTTAACAAAATGTCCAATTTGAAGCTCAAAAAGCTACTTTTAAAAGGTTCTGTCAAAATTTCATAGCCATCTAAATTTATTTAAAAAAAAAACATTTTAAGAGCGAAGTGTTCTATCCAGATATCAACTCGGTACGACCTGCAGCTTGTAGGACTACCAAGAGTCTGAGAACGCTGTGGTAAGGCAGTTTAACATATTAAATTGCCCCTTTAGTGAATTTTTTGTTTGTAAATATTTGCCCGGGGGACCCCTTAGATCCCATTTTCTGGTGATAGTTTTATCATATTCGTGTTCTTGAGATTATTTCACAATAGAAACATGCATAAAAAAATTATTGTCATCAATTTTAACCCTTTAAAAAATTAAAAGTAAAAAAAATAAGATGCCGTAATATGAGGCGAATCGGGACTGCAGTCTGAACAGGGACAGCAGTGTTTAGAGCACTTAAAGCTTTTGGATTTGGAAATGGATGTACACATTTTGTTGGTCTGAGTCTGTTCTAACCGAAACCAACCAGAAAAATCAAAATATTGTGCTTCAACATGGTTAAAACTGCTGTCCCAATTCGCCCCATGTGTTCCGATTGACCCCAGTTTACGGTGCTGCTTTTTACTGGTCTCTTATGGTATCCTTGGATATGAACTTAATTTTCAATAAAGGTGATCGAAGATTTTTGTAACATTAATTTTTAAAAGAGATGGATGGAACGAATATGATGAAATTACTATCGGAAAATTTTATCTAAGGGGTCCCCGAGCAAAAATTTACAACGAAGAAATTCACCAAAAGTAAAAGTGTCTATTTAATATGTTAAACTGCCTTACCCACAGCGTTCTCAGTCTCTTGTAGCACCAGATGTCCCCTACAAGCTGCAGGTCGAACCGAGTTGATATCTGATAGAACATTTTTTTATTTGAGTTTGAAAATTATGCTATTTTTTCACTAAAATGCCAATAACTCCCTTTCAATTTAATCAATTGGGATGCATTTTTAAGCCCTTTCGGATGCATTTAGAATTTTGAAATTAAATTGAATTTTGCCGAAGTTAAGATTTTTGACGTTTTTGAACCTTCAAACTTTGTGTCCCGATTTGCCACACTTCCTAGAGTGCTCATATTTTGGCCAGATGCTAGTTTTATATGTACAAACAACCCCTGAAATTTCAGGCAGACTGGTGAGGTCAATCGAGTTGGGTACTCGCTCTTAAAATTAGTTCAAATCTGGATTTTTTTTTTTTTTTTGAAGAGGTCCAATCAACCTTATTTCCAGTTTTTTGCTTTTTGGGTGCTCTGAAACCGCCTTGATCCAGGGGTGATAAAAACACCCAAAAAGCAAAAACTGGAAATTTGGTTTAAAGGACCTTTTCAAAAAAAACTCCAGAAATGTTAGGCTCTGAATTACAGGGTTTCCTCTCCTTCCTTCAGGATCCTTTCTCAACATAAAACCGCCCAAAAGAAGGTGTGAGGCCAAAAGACTAATTACACACGAGCAGTCCTGGGCGCTCTCTTCCTTTTCCGGGGGTAATGGTTGGTCATCACCCTCATTAATTAGCGGATTACGAGAACAGTCCACGGCATGGCACTTGGTGGACGACAATGACCAACCGTGTGGCCAGCGCGCGCTTAGTACACTTGTTGCATGGTCATCGGTGGTGACGGTTCCCGGGGTTTTGTCCACTGTGTGTGAGTATTGTCACGGGCTGGGGATACAAAGTGTCATTAATTGGTCGTTAAATTTTGCGGAAAACTAGAACATTGCTTCTGGTTTTTGTGGTTGATAGTTGAGGTTTGGTTGGGGACGTAGGAATTTGATTTCGACCCACTCCAGAAAATACAAAAAATTTGAATTAATTTTATTTTCGTTGTTCTTAAAATCATTTGTACAAATCTGATCTAAGAAAATGTCATGTTTCTATTACAATTAGTCTTTTTCAGTTAATAACTGCAATTTGAAAGATATCCCCATCTTTTTCAATCTAATTAGATAACAAACCCCGTCCACGACCTTTGAGAATCCTTACTGGGTGCGTGTCTTTTGTCTGGCAAACCTCAGGTAAATGGTTGATGTTGTTCCAACTCCTTTACACCAACTCCTGAAGGCTTCCTTCCACCCTCCTGCAAAAAAGTCAAGAAGACAAGAAGAATGACGACATTTAAAGGTAAAACAAACAAACAAACAACGTCATTAGCGTGATATAAGCCCAGCCGAGTGTGGCGAAATGAAGTCAAATTTACATAACAATCAACAGCAAAATTTGAACGAACCCCCCAATCCACCGCTCTACTAACAGTTGGTGAACCACTTTGAGGTTCCTCACCACATGGTTGGCATCAACACCTTCCCCCACTCCCCACCAGGCTCAGACTGTTTGATGTTGCACAGCCAAGTAATAATACTTACAATTTTCCGCTACATATAAATTCATCGCCAGGGCATTGTGCGTGTACGTCACATTTACACGCGATTTTTTTTTTCCTCTCGACTTTTTCCCCCCAGCAAGAACCAGTGAAGCAGGTCGAAGTTTATAACATTGTTACGCGAATAAAAAATGTAAAAGCGTGGCCACATTAAATATACATGCATGGCGACGGGGCGAACGCGCAGGGGAGTCATCCCTGATGGGTGATTTTATTTTCACTCTTTTTTTTTAAACCTTAAATCAGGGGGCAAGCGGCGGAAAAAAAATCCACCCAAAAACAGAAGGAGCAATTGCGCGTGTGTGTGGAAAAAGGTCCCGCTGCGTAAAACGGTTCTATAAATTTGCATAAAAATCACTTTATTACGTCACGCGTCATACCGGGTGGGCTGCCACCACCCATTAACACATTAGATAAATTGACTACTGATTACGGCAAATTTGATACGGTTTGTTGCTGATGTGACAAAATGTTGGTAGAGTGATTGATGAATAATTGCTCCAGAGCATTATAAGCTACTTTTTTGCAATTCCGTCGTGAAACTACTTACTTTTCCTGTCATTGTTGAACAACGAAATAGCCTACTTTTCTGTACTAAAAATTACAGAATCGAATAGCAACACTTTTCAAAATAAATGCTGAAAAGTTATACTTTTCAGCATTCAAATGGGTGCTGAAAAGTTGAACTTTTTAGCACTTGCTTCGAAAAGTAACACTTTTCAACATTTTTTTGATTTAAACAATTTATTGACAAAATACATGAAAATTTTACATAAAATTTCACTCAGTGTGTGTTTTTTAGAATTGCAAAAAATGTTGTATGGAACTCGTTGCAAAACTTGATTTTTCAGCACTGCAAAAAATCCTCTTTTTGCAATTTGTTGCATAAACTACTATTTTGCAATTCCGTCGTGAAACTACTTACTTGTCCTGCCATTCTTGAACGATGAAAAAGCCTACTTTTCTGTACCAAAAATAACAGAATCGAATAGTAACACTTTTCAAAATAAATGCTGAAAAGTTGTACTTTTCAGCACTGAAATGGATGCTGAAAAGTTGAACTTTTAAGCACTTGTTTCGAAAAGTAATACTTTTCAACATTATTTTGTTTTAAACGGTTAATTGACAAAATACATGAGCATTTGACTTATAATTCCACTCAAAGGGTGTTTTTCGGAATTGCAAAAAAAATTGTGTGGAACTTTTTGCAAAAATTGATTTTTTCAGCACTTGTCATGTTTATCCAACTCGGTGAACCTCGTTGGATAAATGCTGAAAAAATCTTCTTTTTGCAACTTGTTGCATAAGCTACTATTTTGCAATTCCGTCGTGAAACTACTTACTTTTCCTGTCATTCTTGAACGACGAAATAGCCTACTTTTCTGTACCAAAAATAACATAATCGAATAGCAACACTTTTCAAAATAAATGCTGAAAAGTTCTACTCACTTGTTCACTTGTTTCGAAAAGTAACACTTTTCAACATTTTTTTGATTTAAACGATTTATTGACAAAATACATGAAAATTTGACATAAAATTCCACTGAGTGAGTGTTTTTCGGGATTGCAAAAAATGTTGTATGGAACTCGTTGCAAAACATGAACCTCGGTGAACCTCGTCGTATAAATGTACGACTCGTGCTGAAAAAATCATCTTTTTGCAACTTGTTGCATAAACTACTATTTTAAACTTTTTTAAAAAGGCGCAGTCATTCATTTTTTTTTAAATAAGTGCCAATTTTTAAATCAAGACTAATATTTCAAAAGGTCGTCTTTTTTAAGTTTTGTTCGATTTTTACAATTTTTTTCCGTTTTTTTCGGATCAAATTATTTTTCCTAGAAAAGTAAACAAATCACCTTTCATTTGCGTCCAAGACAGCTATAATCGGTTGCAATGACACGGAATTAGAGGAACAGCATCTAATCTAAGACAGAAAAAACTAAAAATTCATGAGTATTTACTCTTTCAAACATGTGCATTTCGTCATTAGTGTTGTTGAATTTCTGACATTTTTTTAATTAGCAGTGCTTTATTTTATAAGCTTTATTTAGGCGAGTTTTAACATTGTTTCAAACATGCACAGTAGGATTCAGGGGCTACCCCCTAAAATCAAAGATTGACCCATCACTAGGCTAAATTCCAAATTTGAGCTCATTATGACCACGGGAAACCCTCCCTCTAATCGCTTGAAGTTTGTATGTGAAAAATAGACATGTATGGAGAAAAGCAACTGTTTTAAGTTTTTCCTGTGGAGGGCGCAATAGTCGTCCAATCTTTATCAATTCTCAGAAGTAGGACCTTCGTTAAAATAAGAACAACTTTCCCGAAGATACCATATTTTTAGGATTTTTTGCTAAAAAATTATTATCTTCCGAAAAGGACCATTTTTGCGATTAGAGGGAGGGATTCCCGTGGTCCGAATGAGCTCAAATTTGGAATTTAGCCTAGTGATGGGTCAATCTTTGATTTCAGGGGGTTACCCCGAGAAAGCCAGGATTTGGACCACCCTAATGCATAGTTCTTGGAAATATTAAAAAGGAAATTTGAATTCTGTTTGATCACGAGAAGTTCATAAGTTTTTATTCAACTATATGAATACAATCGTTCAAAGCTAAGCAGCCAATTTAGAATTTATGCTTTTACGTTTTTGCTTTCCTCAGCTTATTGAGGAAAGGCTATGAAATCACTCGAAAAATGAACTTCTCAACTCGACCTTGCAGTCTTCCATGCGAACTATCTTTGGATAGGTGTTATCAGAACTTGCCGATGAACCAGAAATATTGAAGGTCTGAAAACCCTATCAAAAGCAATGAGTAATAAATCTGATTTGTTAAACATCACAGAAAAAAATAATGTAAATTTGGAAGCTGTAATTTTGGAAGGTTGAATATTACCTCTTTTATGTTGTAATTTAACCTCATTTCAGACTGAAAAAATGACATTACACCAGAAAAGTGGTAAAATTACACATTACCAGAGGTAAAATTACACCTTTTTTCTGACATAAAAGATGTACCCCTTCCCAGATGTAATATTACCACGATTTTTTTTCTGTGATGTTAAGGGGGAATGTTGCTATTTTGACTGAATGTATTGACTTTATGAATGGGAGGAAGGCACCAATCAGCTCAAGGTGGATTAAATAACATTTTTTTTCCTATTATCTGAAACATTTATAAATTAACCTGGTTTTGCTCTGGGTGCTGAAAAGACAGAATGCGTAACGTGATTTCCGAATGATCCCCACTGCTCCTCACTAATACAACTGAACTACAGCTGTAAACATAAACAAAGTAGAAGGCTTTGTTCAAGCTCAAGCGTGACATATTTTTTGCTGCTGAAGTGACTCGTTTTGAAACATTTTGGATCTGATGATATTAAAGTTTACGCTGGAAAATTAAGTTCTTCGTGATTTTTTTGTTCGTAGACTAAAAAATGGGTGGCCAAAAGAGCCCTTCTTTGTTTTCAAAGTGATGAAAAATTGTGTCAGAAGTGGGGGAATTTTGTGAATTAGAAGAGCAACCGGATGGAAGTCACGAGATTATGGATCTTTGAAGCGCAGTGATAATACAGGAGTAAGATTATTCAATGTTATTTGGCAGGTGTAATTCACAGTTACTGATAATTCGTCGTAAACAATTCGTAAACATTGGTTTTGCGTGAGAAATAGCGCTTATTGAAATGTTAGCGACGAATTATGACAATCTCGATTTCATCCCTTTTCTACAGATTTGTTGACTTTGAATACCTCAAAAGCTCGACGCCCTCGACTTTTTTTGACAAAATAAAAAAAAATAAAGATCGATTACAATACTTGCCACTTCTTGGCATCATTTTTCAAACAGTAAATTGGTTCCGCTTTGACAGTTTTAAATTGAGGCCGCTTTGCGGACCACTATTCTGCACCCAGGTTTTGCTGAGTGCTGAAGTCTGAATTGAATGTTAAAAAAAAATTGAAAATATTTATTTTATAAAATAAAAATATGAGTAACTGCATTTTTTTCAGACAGAAACAGTTCTTATCTGTTTACTTTCGGAAAAAAGGTGTTTAAAATGTCTTTTTATGAGGTGATATTTGTGCATTGGCGACAAAAAGTTCAAAAAGCTAAGTAGGGACATTTGTCAAGGGAGAAGTGGAACGAAAAAAGAATCACTAATGTGACTTTGTAAGATTCTTGAAAATTTTCAAGGAGGTTAACTTTACTTTGGTCTAAAAACTAAGAAACAATAAGACATTTTTCTTCGATTTCGTGTTAACTGACATAGTGTACACATTGAGCAATATGTTGTTTTATACTTTTATAGCTCAGCTTGAAAAAAAAACAAACCTGAGCTTATAAACCTTAGAAAAAACTTTCGAAAAAAAAGTTTAATTCAAACCATATTAAATGGAGTAAGTAAGGACAGAGATTCAAAGTCAAATATTATCTCAATAGGATAAGTTAATGATGTTTAAAAGTTGAAACGTTTGATGGTGTAAATTAACTTCTTTTTGGTCAAAGATCAAATCAAATAATCAAAAGAAATCTTAAAAGCTTCTTGGTTCCAAATTATAGAAATTTGGGAAATTGTAGAAAAAATATATAAAACAACTTGAAAAACACATTTTCCAAACATTCCGCCAGTAACACCAGTGCTCTAATCAAATGAAATTAATTTCCAACCAAACTTCCAATCATTCACAATCAATTTCCAACCATTTTACCTTCATCACATCAAACCCAACAAACTGACTGACTGGCCTGCAACCACACGAAAGGACCCAAAAACCGAACCATGTTTTCCGAAAACCGAAGCAACAAATATTTATGTTATTGACCTGTGAACTCAACCTTCTTCAAATATTGGGTGCTACTTCCACCACTGCCTGCTGCACTATCAGAAGAATCTATTTACCCTTTCTCGGGGGTTCGGGCTTCTACACTGGCAGGGCAGACCATCAGACACAAAGTTTACCGCATGATTATATGAAGGTAAATGGGGCCCGTTCAGTCCAGTGCGCAGTTTATATTGCTTCAAGAATGTTGAAACGATAACGGCCCTCCACCTTCACACTCTTACTTGGGTTTCAGGGAACATCGAGAGGTCCTCTGTTGTAACTCCTTTTTTTCTCGACCCACAACAAGAGATGAAGTGTTTAGAGGCTATTTGATTGGCCATCCTTTGATATTGATATTGGCTTGGGGTTTCTGGGAGGAGTTTACGCTGAGATTGATCCTCGATGCTGATTTGGAGATTTGGAGCTCTTTCATTTAGGGTTAGTGATTTTTTGTGGTTATTTTCAACTTACACGTTGAATCCCCTAAAATATGAAATATTACTTAAATGACATTCAATAGTTAATTTATAAGGAAAAAATTATATTTAAATTTAAGTAGCTGATTCAGATTGAGAACATTAAGGTGATTCCTACCTTCCTTATTTGTATCGTTTCAACTTCTTGATAACTTTCTGCATGTTTATTTTAATCACAGCTTAAAGCAACTTACTTACTTTACTTTTACTTTTACTGCTCAGACAACCCCCGGGTCATGAGCTGTCTCCAGATGCGCTGCCACTGAACTCGGTCTTGGGCTGCTACTCTCCAATTCCGACTCGGAACTCCCACACTTCGAAGATCTTCCTCCACTTGGTCTAACCACCTTGCACGTTGCGCCCCCCTCCGCCGCGTTCCAGACGGCTCCGAATTGAACACCAACTTCACCGGATTGATAGTCTGGTTCGGTTGGCGCGCATCCAGCGCGTCCGGCATTCTCGCGACGTGTCCGGCCCACCTGATCCGGCCAGCCTTGGCGACTTTCCGAATGCTTGGCTTGCCGTAGAGTTGCGCCAGCTCGTGGTTCATCCTTCTCCGCCACACAGTGTTCTCACGCACGCCGCCAAAGATCGTCCTAAGCACTCGCCGTTCGAAAACTTCAAGTGCTTGCAGGTCCTCCTCGAGCATCGTCCACGTCTCGTGCCCGTAGAGAACGACCGGTCTTATCAGCGTTTCGTACATGGTGCACTTTGTACGCCGGGAAAGATGACCAGACCGTAGGGTCTTGTGGAGTCCATAGTAGGCACGACTACCGGTGATGATGCGCCTCCGAATTTCTCTGCTGCAGTTGTTGTCAGACGTTACCAACGAACCGAGGTACACAAACTCTTCCACGACCTCGAACTCGTCGCCGTCGATCGTCACGCTCGGTCCTATGCGAGCCCTAAGGGACTCGGTTCCTCCTGCCAGCAGATATTTCGTCTTCGCCACATTCACCTTCAATCCAACCTTTCTGCTTCCCGCTTCAATTCGGTGTACCGCCTGGCCACCTCCTCGAACGTCCTGCCGACAATGTCCATGTCGTCGGCATAGCAGATGAATTGGCTGGATCGGTTGATAATCGTGCCCCGCATGTTGAAGCCCGCCCGCCTCATTACACCTTCAAGCCCAATGTTGAAACAGAGGCCGGAGATACCGTCGCCTTGTCGCAGTCCCTTGCGCGATTCGATCGGGTCGGACATCGCCCCCGAAATCTTCACGCTGCACCGTGCCCCGTCCATCGTCGATTTCACCAGTCTGATCAGCTTCCCGGGAAAGCCGTTCTCGTACATGATCTTCCATAGCTCTTCGCGATCGACCGAGTCGTACGCGGCTTTGAAATCGATGAACAGGTGGTGCGTCGGGATCTGGTACTCGCGACATTTTTGGAGGATTTGGCGTAGCAAAAGATTTGGTCCGTCGTCGATTTCCTCCACAAAACCGGCTTGGTACGGCCCAACGAAATCCTTTGCTCGCTCCGACAGACGACAGAAGATGATCTGAGACAGCACTTTGTAGGCCGCGTTGAGAATAGTGATGGCTCGATAGTTCTCACATTCCAACTTGTCCCCCTTCTTGTAGATCGGGCATATTACTCCTCTTTCCACTCCTCCGGTAGCTGTTCTGTGTCCCAGACCTTGACAATCAGCCGGTGTAGACAGGCCGCCAGCTTGTCCGGGCCCATCTTGATGAGTTCAGCACCGATACCATCCTTACCCGCTGCTTTGTTGTTCTTCAGCTTCTTGATGGCATCCTTAACCTCCTCATCGTGGGTGCTGGCTCGTCCTCGCCGTCCACCATACCGCTGACGTCGTTTCCCCCGTCGTCCTGGTACTCCGCCTCTGGGCCGTTCAGGTGCTCGTCGAAATGCTGCTTCCACCTTTCGATCACCTCACGCTCGTCCGTCAAGATTCCTCCGTCTTTATCCCGGCACATTTCGGCTCGCGGCATGAAGCCAGTCCGGGATTGACTGAGTTTCTTGTAGAACTTACGCGTTTCGTTGGAGCGATACAGCTGCTCCATATCCTGGAACTCCAACTCTTCCAGGCGGCGCTTCTTATCCCGGAAGAGATGGGTTTGCTGTCTTCACAACTGTTCGTACGACTCCTTGTTCCCACGGGTGTTGCGCAGCAGCCACTTGTCCCGCGCTGCTTTCTTCTCGTCCCAAATCGCCTGACATTCCTCGTCGAACCAGCCGTTCCGTCGAACTCGGTCCACGTACCCGATGGCGCTCGATGCCGCTGCGTTGATGGCTGCTTCCATGTGGCTCCAGCAGGCCTCCAGAGGGGCTTCGGCGAGCTCACCCTCGTCAGGCAACGCAGCTTCGAGTTCCCGCGCGTACTGGGTAGCGACCTCAGGATCCTTGAGTCGCTCCAGGTTATACCGCTGCGGGCGACGGTACCGGATCTTGTTGACCTCGGACAGGCGTTGGCGCAGCTTTGCCACCACCAGGTAGTGGTCCGAGTCGATGTCCGCGCCACGGTAGGTTCTGACGTCGATTATGTCCGAGAAGTGCCGACCATCGATGAGAACATGGTCGATTTGCGTCTCCGTGTCGTTTGGTGATCTCCAGGTGTACTTGTATAGGGAGGTGTGCTGGAAGAAGGTACTACGTATGGCCATGTTTCGGGAGGTAGCGAAATCGATGAGTCGTAGGCCGTTCTCGTTCGTCTGCTGGTGAGCGCTGAACCTCCCAATAACCGGTCTAAACTCCTCCTCCTGGCCAACTTGAGCGTTCAAGTCGCCGATGACAATCTTGACGTCGTGTTTTGGACACTTCCTGTACTCGCGGTCAAGAAGCTCGTAGAAAGCGTCCTTGTCAGCGGCGTCGCTTCCATGTGCGGGCTGTGCACGTTGATGATGCTCAGATTGAAGAATCGGCCCTGATTCTCAACCGGCACATTCTGTCGTTGACTGGCCACCACCCAATCACGCGCTTCGCCATTTCACCCAGCACGATAAAAGCTGTCCCCAGCTCGTGTATCGCCGCCGCTCCAATACATAGTATACCCACCGAGTTCTCGGTGGTCCTTCCCCGTCCAGCACACCTCCTGCAGCGCCACGACTTCGAGACCGCGGACCCGCAATTCGTTGTGAAGAATGCGGTCGCTCCCATCGAAGTTGAGAGACCTGCAGTTCCACGTCCCGAGTTTCCAATCCCTGGATCCCCGAAAATCGGGTCGGCGATTGGATCGGCTCGCATCTGGAGCTCTCTGCACTTGATTTTTACGGCGGGTGCGTGTAGCCATCACCAACCCCCTGTCTCGCCGGAGGACCGTCGTTCCAGGACTGTTTAGAGTCCCACCCTGGCACTGGGACTTTTAATCAGCCGCCCCTAACCTGGGGAACAGACGCTGTTTCGAGCCGCCCCTAACCTGGGAAACAGACGCTCGAGGGGGGGGGGGGTCCAAACTCTATCTGCTGTAAGCCGCCCCTAACCTGGGGAACAGACGCTCGAAGGGGGGGGGGGGTGGATCCAACACCCGCTGTTGTCAGCCGCCCCTGACCTGGGATACAGACGCTTACAACGCACAAGTACTCGAACGCCACCCGATTTGAGCCGCCCCTTACCTGGGGAACAGACGCTCTTGCGGGAGGAGGGGAGGGGGGCTTTGTGTGTGGTGGGGCAGTAAAACACTTCACTTTGCTCTAATTAATTTTCTTTAAAAATTCTTAAAACTTTTCACTGCTTTTAAAAACTTTTTTCCCACACTCCGTGCTTTCCGTGTCGCAAAGTTGTATTTGCTTCTTCCACACTACACTATCAGCCGTACACAAAGGACAGCGTGGTCGAGGGACGACGACGACGACGACTGTTCAAAGGGGCCCGGCTAGGTGTATTGTTCTTTTTTTTTCCTGCTGCTGCTGCTTTGACCCGTGGCCGAACGAAATTTCGCGCACTAAATTCACCGAAATTGACGACCGGCGGGTTCGGATTTCACCGGTAGCGGATTCACTGCGCGTTCCTGCGACGAATCCGGTCACTTTACGCCGCGAATCACCACTTTACCGCGAGTTTTGGGCGAATGCCGGCGGAACGGTCCGGAGAACGACTTTACTCCCGTATACACGCACACAAGTCCTTAAAGCAACTTATTTGGTTTGTTAAAGAAACAACAACAACAACTTTGTTTTATTCATTGAAAATTTAACATAGGTGTTTAGGAGAACCTTCAATTGTACCCTTATTAAAGTGGATTTGATTTCTTGAAATTTACGTTTTTTTTAGAAATAGTTTATCAAGAAAAGAAATTAAAAAAAATGTTTTATTTTCCTTTCTTTTGAAATTTGCATTTAACAATGCATACCAACAAGAAATATTTGTTACAAACATTTTATGATTTTAAAACTACAGGAACCATCGATCCTAAAAACAATATTCCAGGTTGACTTTGAACACTCTACGCACATTTCTTCTTCGATACATTCAAACATTTCTAAAAACTTCAATAATCAAAGATTTCAAAGTTATCATAGATTCCAATGATTACTAAAACAACAATGATCTCGAAGATTTGGAATAATTTAAAGACTTCAAGATTTTAAACATTTAAAAAATTCAAGGATTTCAAAAATTCGAATGGTTCAAAGATTTCAAAAATTCGAATGGTTCAAAGATTTCAAAGATTTGAAAGATTTTAAAGATTTCAAAGATTTCAAAGATTTCAAAGATTTCAAAGATTTCAAAGATTTCAAAGATTTCAAAGATTTCAAAGATTTCAAAGATTTCAAAGATTTCAAAGATTTCAAAGATTTCAAAGATTTCAAAGATTTCAAAGATTTCAAAGATTTCAAAGATTTCAAAGATTTCAAAGATTTCAAAGATTTCAAAGATTTCAAAGATTTCAAAGATTTCAAAGATTTCAAAGATCTCAAAGATTTCAAAGATTTTAAAGAATTGAATTGATTTTAGCAATATTTTAGCCAACATTAAGATTATTGTAAACTTGAATAATCAAATGCGACATGAAAACAGTAAAAAAACTAAACAAAGCAAAAGTATTCGAAAGCCAGCAGTTATTTGCTGTAACAGAACAATAATATCATCTTTGAGTTGCATAGTATTAAATTTTCCACCTTTCTATCTTCAAAAAATCCTCCAATAAGACACAGTTTTCGCTACGGTTCATTTCCCACCAGCCAGACAGGTAAGAGAGGAACATTTTCCCTCGACGACGTGCTCTCGAATTTTCGGGGTTCAGTTCGTTCCGATTAAAGGGCACACACTTCAAAACCCAGCTTGCACTTAAAAGTCCTCAAGTAGATAGCGGCATCTTAGAGCTGACACGAATCGATTTTGGCTGGGAAAGCCTTTCTGATTGACGATAATGCGTGACGACCAAGTCACGTGCAGCAGAAAACACCCCCAACAGAGTGTAGAGAAATGCACAAGGACAGTTTATTGAACACAGGTAAAGTTTTGCTCTCTTTAGCATTTTGAATGGGGAAACCTCGTTACATCCAGTCAGGTTCGAAGTGCATAACTTTGGGGGACTTTGTGTAGGAGAGCACAAATAATGGAATGTGAGGATTTGCGATTGCCTCGTGAGACTAAAGTCACGTTGAGCTGCAGTGACGACTAATAGTTTTGGAAATGTATGGTTTTATTTGATAAAATATTCAATTATTTAAAATAAAAACACGCTAACAAATATTAAAACATGTCTTTCATCAAAAAAACATAAAAGGGTCTAAAAACACCCCTTTCACGTGTTCCAAACCACCACCACCGATTAAAGGATCCCCCGAGAAAACACCTTAATTTTTCCTGCTCTGCAGAGGAAAACACGTGCCTATTCTTCGTCAGCCCTTGATAGCTTCTTGTTTCCTGCGCAACCATCGAGACAAAAAAAGTAAAGAAAAACCCTTTCTTTTCCTCAACATTTTTTTCTCTCTTATATTATTTTGTTGTACCTTCATACCCCGATTTCACAAGATCTTCCATCCGAAACGAATTACGACAGTCTCTGAAGAGAGATACAGTTAGGAAAAATTGTGCGTAGAAACGCAGCTCGTTGCAAAGGATGGTACAAACCTGTAAATTCCGACACCTTCCCCCTGTCAGGTGTCTTCAAGTGCGAGGGAAATCCGGCTTGCCACCACCACCAGGTGCGATGGAGGAGGTGTTGTTGAGCCCAGGAAGTGATTAAATCTTGTCTTCTCACCCCTTTTCTGATCAGGATTTACAGGATGGAGTGTCTAAATTCATTCCTAAAATTAATCTGCGAATTTTGAGAGCACTTTTGATCATTAAATTTAAATTTTAGAAAAAATGGGAACTTGTTTTCACCAAAAAAGCAATTTTACAATTTTACAATTTTACAATTTTACAATTTTACAATTTTACAATTTTACAATTTTACAATTTTACAATTTTACAATTTTACAATTTTACAATTTTACAATTTTACAATTTTACAATTTTACAATTTTACAATTTTACAATTTTACAATTTTACAATTTTACAATTTTACAATTTTACAATTTTAATTTTACAATTTTACAATTTTACAATTTTACAATTTTACAATTTTACAATTTTACAATTTTACAATTTTACAATTTTACAATTTTACAATTTTACAATTTTACAATTTTACAATTTTACAATTTTACAATTTTACAATTTTACAATTTTACAATTTTACAATTTTACAATTTTACAATTTTACAATTTTACAATTTTACAATTTTACAATTTTACAATTTTACAATTTTACAATTTTACAATTTTACAATTTTACAATTTTACAATTTTACAATTTTACAATTTTACAATTTTACAATTTTACAATTTTACAATTTTACAATTTTACAATTTTACAATTTTACAATTTTACAATTTTACAATTTTACAATTTTACAATTTTACAATTTTACAATTTTACAATTTTACAATTTTACAATTTTACAATTTTACAATTTTACAATTTTACAATTTTACAATTTTACAATTTTACAATTTTACAATTTTACAATTTTACAATTTTACAATTTTACAATTTTACAATTTTACAATTTTACAATTTTACAATTTTACAAATTTACAATTTTACAATTTTACAATTTTACAATTTTACAATTTTACAATTTTACAATTTTACAATTTTACAATTTTAATTTTACAATTTTACAATTTTACAATTTTACAATTTTACAATTTTAATTTTACAATTTTACAATTTTACAATTTACAATTTTACAATTTTACAATTTTACAATTTTACAATTTTACAATTTTACAATTTTACAATTTTACAATTTTACAATTTTACAATTTTACAATTTTACAATTTTACAATTTTACAATTTTACAATTTTACAATTTTACAATTTTACAATTTTTTTACAATTTTACAATTTTACAATTTTACAATTTTACAATTTTACAATTTTACAATTTTACAATTTTACAATTTTACAATTTTACAATTTTACAATTTTACAATTTTACAATTTTACAATTTTACAATTTTACAATTTTACAACCCAAAAATATTTTACCATAGAAATTAATTTAATGACATTTTTCAAATTCATACTTTTTTTTAAAGATCCAACTTGTTTACGACCCTATTTCCCATTTTCATGAACGCTGTTCATGAAGTTGCGTCTATCAAATACGAAAATTTTGGTCCGATTTCAATGAAACTTTGTAGACATATTATCATAGGCCTTAATAAGCTATTTTTGTATCTATGGAGTAAGTTATTTAAATATTTTTGTATCTTGCCATTTAAAAATTATAGTATCTCGAAGCCGTTGCATCGTATCAAAAAGTTGTCAGAGACAAACTTGTAGAAAACTCAACGGGCTTTCTAAAAAAATGCACTGAAATTAAAATACACGCCACTTCTATGAGATTTTTTGATTTAAAATTTTAAAAGTTTAATTTGAAGGTGATGTCAAGATTTTTTTTCGTTCAAAATTTTTGAAGAAATAGCCTAAGATGTTACAAAAAGTCTGACGAAAAATGCAGGATAGTATATCTCTTCTAAAATAATACACAAATCATTTACTAAAAATGTTTTTTTAGTGGTCTAAACGTCAAAATCTTCATATTGACCACTGTCCTATGTCCAATCCTTGTGAAGATAAAGCGGTTTTAAAAATAAATATGTCGAAAAATTAGGATTTTTGGTGGATTTTGAACATTTCTATATGAAAGAATTGATTTTTCATTCTCGTTAATACGAGCTTTCCGGTTAGCTCGTCCAATTTTCCATAATAATATAACTAAACATATAACTTAAGTTTGCCTTTGATGGTTTTTTTTGTCAAGTTATGATATCATCTAATCCAAATTAATCAAATGAGTAGTCAGCCTGCCATCAACATCTTGGCGGGAAATGCCACATGGATAGTGCCACGCGGAGAGGAAGTACCACTCGGGGTGAGGTTAAACAGATTCAATTGCTCTCCTCGGGTAAACTAATTTGAATTCACGCGAAAGTGGGCGTTTGTGTGGGCCTGTGTTGACGCAACTTCCTCCACGTGGGACCAATGTGACGTTAAATTAGCTTCCGAAACTCACAAATTACCTACTCTCCGAGACAAACTCCGTTGGCCTGACTTGTGTGTGAGTGTCAAGATATTGGGGCTCGCAGGTTCTCCCCCCGGCCACTAATTTGCGTTTGCGTTCTCGACAAACTTATTTGTCTAAAGTGAGTGTTTGTTCGGCGCAAAGTGTTTGGTAAACACCGGTTTGTGTTTTGCAAAACAGCCAGCAGTTTGTCAATATTTAAACGCCCTCCCGCGTGTCAACGGAAAAGCGTCGAAATTAAATTTACCTGTAAGTGGCTGCTGTGATGAACAGCTGGTCCTACAAATTGACGTAAACAACAACTGGTGGAAAAATTTGGAAGGGAACTGACGTCAAATGGGTGGGGAAAACAGAAGGAAATTTTCAATTTTCTATCAAACAAATAATTGAGATTTGTGCAATTGGTGTATTTATATTCTTCTAAAACTGATAAATTATGATTCAACAAAACACACTAAGCCGAGATGATGAGTTGGTTCATAAAAACTTGCAGAAATGATGTCCCTAAAGATCCAATGTTATTTTCGTTGACGGTGGCTACACGGAGAAAAAGGAGTTCATGAAAATGGGAACCTTGAACAAAGTGTTCTAATCCCATGGTACGATTTTGAAAAACGTACCATGAAATTTGAACACTTTGTTCGTGGTTCCCAATTTCATGAACGCTTGTTCACGATTTTGGGAACTCGTTTTTATCCGTGTAGACAATTTTATTTTGAATAATGGGAGATACATAACTGTCCCATTCAAGTTGATTACAAATTCAAAAAATCCCGAAAATGCGTCCAATTAAAGTTAAGAACTAGTCTGTGGTTTTGGTGCAAAATTATAACTTTCAGAAAAGCTGTAATTTTTAAACTATAAAAATATGTTGGAATACTCAATAAATTTTGTAACTATAATGCTGTGGTCAACACTTTTTTCCCAGCATTTTCTAGAATTATCAAAAACTAAAAACTAATCATCTTAGTACCAATTTCTTCTTTGAAACCAAGAAATAATGTCATTTTAAACATTCATATTATCGAATTCAAATTACCAAAGAAACGAATTAGATAAACTTCCTAATAAAATGAAATTTAAATATATTTCACCTAACTATGCAATGCCACAACAGAAATTTGCTACAGAAAAACGATTTCATAACCAAGATTAAACATCTTCAACCCCACCGAAATCCTGACCACAATCTTAAGTAACAGTAATTATGAAGAAATTCCTCCGAGCCGAGTCTGGCCAACAGACAGAGGTGCAACACCCGGCGGAAAACTTACCAACGTCATCAAATTCTCATTTTCGACAACACTTGCAAGTGACTTTTTGTTTCGCCCAAGACCAAGAAGCGGCCCACAGAAGCCAGAGCAACAAAACAGCCATAAACAACCGTTGGGTGCGCGCGCCTTGGTCCAGTACCCTTCCAGGACCAACCAACTCCGTTGCTGCACAGAGAGCACCCGATGCGAGACCAAAAAGTATAGCAATTTATACGACATCAGGGACCACTATCTAAATTTGCTGCGATACGCTGGGTGGATTCGGCACAAATCCACAGGAATAGTTTTTTTTGTGCCAGGATGGACATTCCTTCCAACCTCCAAAGCTGAAGCTTGAAACCGAACAGGCTTTTTAAACCTTTTGGGGATTTGAATAACATTTAGCAAGGACACCCACCAACTGATAAGGTTAACATTTCAGAGACATGAACCCAGCTTTAACTGATAAAAATTTTGATTCACTTTTAAACGTCTCGTCTATTTTCAGCAATCCAGAGGAACACCGGCCAGCCACCGGAGCGGATCCCGACAACCGAGACCAGAAAGAATGGGTGTTGTGTAGCATATTTGTAACGTCACCACCGGTCCGGAACGGAACCGAAACTTCAAGACTTCTTCTTCCCCGGTCCACTCTTGACCACTCCAGCACACCACGGGTCCTCGGTCCCGAAAAGTGTCGGCTAAAGAAAAGGCGGAAATTAAAGTGAAATTAAAACTAATGTCCACACTATTTCGAATAAATTCTAATTTTTGTTTAGCTTTCCGGAACGTTGGCCGACGTCTGAAATTGGGGTGGGACGGGCTGGGATGGGTGGCCTGGCCACACCAGAGAGGGGTTCCCCCTTCCCAAAGGACAGTGGCTCATACGGAGCTAATGTGTCCTTTTGGCTTGCGGCGAAGACGACGACGACGGCGGCGGTGATGGGTTATGGGATTTTTCTACGTTAGCCACAGATGGGGGAGAATGTTGTGAAATTTATGAATTTAATGAGCTGTGGGTGTTAGAATCCCAACAAGACGATTTTTTTAAGTAAAACATATTGCATTATTGCATTGAATTGAATGCAATTAGATTATAAAAGAAAAAAATACTTTAAAATCCTAACTTAAAACTACAAAAATAAATTCATTGAAATATTCAAAACCATTAGAACGAGTAAACTGCGAACTGTACTTTAAGATGAATGCTCCTAGGGTTCAAAAGTTCTTGAGGTGAAAATGGGTCATTACTGCCTTCATCCGTTGATGTTGGTTGGTTTTCCCTCGGGTAACTTTTTGCCGCTGATTCAACGGGAATGGCTGCAGATTTGGAACCAATCAAACAGATCACGCTCCTGGTGACGCTAAAGCAGGAAAATCCACGTCCATGAATGCTGGTGGTGTTTTGCGACGATTTGGTTGGAGCCACCGTGCCACGTCGTCGCTTGCTACCGAATTTTCACAAATTCAGCACGTTTGTGGCAGCTCCGATTCTTTGTCGAATGGTCGCCACCGCAATTGAAGCATTTGGCTTCTACACGGAAAAGAGTTCTATCCAAAATTTAACAATTCAAATTAGCTGGTTTCAAATTGGTGAAACAGTGATTTTTTTGGTTGAATCAGCTAAAATTACAGCTAAATTTACCAACCAGTGATTGGTGAAATAGCTAACCCTGATTGCTGATTTGCTTTCCAAAACTGACAGCCCAAATCAAAATGACAGGAGAGATTTTACCAAAAATAATGGTGTTTCAGCACAATTTTGTAATTTTACCAAAAATTAGCTGGAACCGGCAGCATGGATTTTTGACAGGTCATCAGTTCGAGACCAAAACAAAGCATCGTCTTGTATCGTGTTCGATCCTGTTTGAGCCGCTCAGTTCGCGAAGTTTTTGATGGTTATGTGTGCTGTTTGAGTGCAAGTGCAAGTGCAAAAGGTGATAGAATGTGTTGTGTGAGTGAATAAATCAAAAGCCTGGAAGGTTTTCTGCGGATCGGCACCTGAAGGTAAGTTTCAGTAGATAAGGTGAGAAGTTTTTGTGTTGAGAGAAAGTGGTTAGAAGTTGAGCCTCTCGTTATTGTTTGGATGATGCGTAGGTAAAAACATGTACTTAACATAAAGTGGGAGCATCCTAATCCACGTGAACACTTTGGCAGGGGAAAGGGAGGCTGGCGATTGTCCACAGTATACTTTTTGTATGGACATCTGTCCACCTGGAGGGGCGGCGGGTACAGAATGTCTAGACATAGATTGGCCAATGTTTGACAGCTCCGAACAAATAGGGTGCCTAATGCCTTTTAAGCACATCCATAAATATTGTTAAATATTGTTAGAAATGAAGTTAAATTAAGTTCAATTAAGTTAAATTAAGTGAAATTAAGTTTAATCAATTTAAGGTTACTCAAATTAAGTTACATTTGGTAAAATTTAAATAATAATGTAGAATTCAGTTAAAATCAGTTAAATTGATAAAATTTAGTTAAAATTAGTTAAATTTAGTTGAAATTAGTAAAATTTCGTTAAAATTGATTAAATTTAGTTTAAATTAGTAAAATAAAGTAAAGTTTAGATAAGTTCAATTAAATTTTGTTGAATTAAGATGAATTTAAAAAAAATAGTTAAATTAAGCAAAATTTAGTTAAATTCAGATACATTCAGTTGAAATTAGTTATTTTTTGTGTGATTTAGTTGAATTTGCCCAAATTTGGTTAAATTAAGTTGTGTTAAGTTAAATTAAGTAAAATTAAAAAAAAATAGCAAAATTAAGTAAAATTAAGTAAAATTAAGTAGAATTAAGCAAAATTAAGTAAAATTAAGCAAAATTAAATAAAATTAAGCATAATTAAGTAAATTATGTAAAATTAAGTAAAATTAAGTAAAATAAAGTACAACAAGCTAAATTATCAAATCTTATTTCATCTGATTGAACTAATGATATGTTATAGTTGTACGGAATGATTTGCCACCTTAAGCGTTCCCGAGCAGACGGAAATAACTTGGGAATAACATTTTTTGATATTTGAAAATACTAGGCCAATAACATTTTATGTTATTTATAACAAGATTGGTTATTTGTCGTTATGAATTTTTTGTTATTGCATTGTTATTGCCATAACAGACTAATAACATTTTTAATTATTCTTAGAACAAATCTTTGTTATTATTTTTTGTGATTTTAACAACTAATCCGATCATCCCAACAACAATTGGCGGTATTCTTCCATAACAAAATATGTGATTCCAAAAGTTGTTTTGACTTTCAAACAATATCAGACCAATAACAAATGTTGTTATGATAACACAATCTGTTATTAAACGCTTATGCAAAATTGGATTTTTCAAGAAGATTCAATAACACTTTCTGTTATTTTAACAGTTTTTGTCATTGAAATGGCATGAATTTTGTTATTACTGTCTGCCTGGGTTTGGGATCTTCCGGAAATTTGTATTGGTTTACAATTTATCCATCCTATAATAATCTAGCTTATCTTGAAGTTTTTGCGACTACCTTTTTCTGAAACTAAACTTAAAAATCCATAATACACCAAGTAAATGATGTTGATGGTCCCACCGCTTACCTCTTCAATGTTTTGTAATGCAGTAGGTTCTATAAACACATAAAAGACAATAGTTTATAGGACCTAAAAAAAAACAGTAGAATTAGCCTGTTACTTTTGTACACTACTAGTCGATAGGCCTTTAACAGTATTATCTACGAGTAATTCTCCATACATACTTAGGAGAAAAAACATTCGGTCCAGAAACACTATTTTTGAAAAATTCAAAATGCACGTAATTCTGGGGACCCCAGAAAAAATATTCAAAAAAAAATTCAAATATTGTACAGTAAAGTGGCTAAAACAGCTGTCCTAATTAGCCCCATGAGACTTATATTTATGGCTCATCAAACTAAAATAGTTTCATCAAAGCTTCTCAATTCTCCATGTTACAATATAATCTCGCAACCAATCGATATTTCTGAAGTTTACCTCCCCGTTTCCCTTTCTCGAAAACCCAACCTCCCTTCCTCTTTCGCCAAATCACATCAACTGATGTGCGGTGATTTTCCGACCATCCACTTCGGCATTGTTTGGAAAATCTCCACCCAAGTATCGAAAAACCCTTAAATGAGTTTGTAACACAACAAAATAGCCATCAATATGTCTTCATAAGAGGTCGCCCCCTAAAAAACCCCCTCACTTTCCACTCTCTCGTTCTACAAACAACCCATCACGGCGCAGTCAAAACCTTGAAGGGATCGTCTTGGCCGACCGGCAGTATCTCCTAATGGACAATGGGCCGGTCGGTTGGCCAGTACGTAGGGCCACTATTCAATTTGATACATCAGCAGTTTGCTTTTAAAAGTCCTCACCCCACCGGAGAGTTGTTTGCTCGGGCTTGAAAGGGGGTATGCGGGGTAGGGTGGGCGATTAAATAATATTATTTTGAAAAATCCAATCATTAACTATAAACAGCTGCAACGACGAAACCACCAATTTGTGGAACAGAACATTTATGTAGATTGCATACTGTTAGGCGTAAGGTGGCCATTTTCCCCAATGTGCCCCAAGCGCCAGCTTCCTTCTATAGAATGATGCTGGACGGTTGGCTGACTCCAGAACTCCAGAAGCAGTCCAGGCTCTGGATACAGACTTCATGTCTTCTTCTGAACTGATTCAAGGCAGAACGCTTCCCAATTGTTTGATTTTTGGCGCTTTCCGGGAATTGGACAGGGCAGGCAAACAGTGATTTTGTGCCCGGTCTGGTGGTAGCAGCGTTAAATTTCATTACATTGTCCTAATAGGACATATTATGGAGAGTTGGTGGACATTGTCAAGAACTGAAATTGAGGTTTCTTCAGCGTGAGCCAAACTTACCTCATCCCCACTTTCGGCGTAATTTAATTTAAATCCAAAGCCATTCATTGCATTCCACTTTGCTGAAAATTGGATAATTCTTAAAGCCACCTCAAAATGGCGAACGAAATTACGCATTTTTTATTACCTTTTATAACCTCAAAAAAAAAACATCAAACGGAACCCACTCAGTATTCCGAACGGTGTGTTTTTTTCGTCGTCTTGCGGCACAAGTCGAAAACGCTCATAACATTTTTATAACCGCTTTAAAAATTCCTCCACTTTGAAAAGAAGTAGCAGAGTTTTTTTCGTGGCAAGGGGAAAAATTAATAAACCTACTTATGGCGCATTTTTTATCAGCTGAAACGGGGCTTAGAGCAAGAAACTGAACGCCACCGCGTTAATAAAATGTGGCGAAACCCCTTTTTGATAAATCCAATAAAGGTCTACTTGAGTGGTGGATTATTGCTGTAATTTTTTTTTAAGGGGAAGATACTCTATGAACAGGCCCGTAGCCAGGGGGGGGGGGCTTCCGGGCTGCAGCCCCCCCCGAAATTTTTTCCAATTTTTTAAAATTGAACTACCTTAAAAAAATCTTAAATCAATGATTGTGTGTTCTCTTCCCAGAAATAATTTGTAAGATAGAGAATCAAGAATTGATTGATCAAACTAAGTAATTTGCCTGTCCATTGCCGGGCTCAGTTTTGTAGATTATGGATCCAAAATTTGGATATTTAAAATTGAGCTGCAGATTTGAACATTGTTCCATTCAGTAAAATCTCATTTATCTTGTAGTTTTAGCATTACATTGGTTAGGATGGTCCAAATCTGGGCTTACTTGGGGCTATCCCCTGAAATCAAAGATTTACGCATCACTAGCCTAAGTTCCAAAATTTGAGCTTTTTCTGACCACTGACCACCAAGTTTGGGCAAAATCGTCAATTGTATGGAGAAAAGCAACTGTTTCAGTTTTTGACCAATGGAAGGCGCAATAACTATCCAGTTCTTATCAATTTTCAGAACTAATATCTTCTTTAAATTTGGAAAACTTTCCCGAAGACACCTTATTTTTGGGTTTTTTGCTAAAAAGTTATTAACCTTCGAAAATAGCAATTTCCGAGCGGACTGCTCTAAGGGGCTACATAGAAATAATTACCGTCATCTGGGGCGAATCGGGACTACAGTCTGAATAGGGACAGCAAAATCCTTAGATCTTGTTGTCTTATTTTGATTGTAGAACTTAAGTATGACCCTGAAGAACCATAAAATAATTTAGAATTTTTGGATTCAATGTGGCGGTCAAAATGGAGGTCAAGAAATATTTCTGGTGTTTTTTTTAAACGTCTAATAAACCAAATTTACAGTTTTTGCTTTTTGGGTGCTTTTGAAACCGTCAGGGGTATTAAAAAACACCCAAAAAGCAAAAACTTGGTGTATTGGACCATTAAAAAAACCTTCGAACTTCGGATAATCGAAACTTTGGATAACCGAGGCTTCGGCTAGTCGAATTTGGATTGTAAAATTAATAGCCCTCCTTTATTTGCATTAAAACCATTAAACTGTTAATACATGTTTTTTCTCTACATTTTTCAAAATTTATCATAATTTCTCAAAAATATTTAGATTTTGTTTTCAAAAACGAAAGCATTTAAGAGCGAGTCCACGAGCAAAGCATACCCATCTCGCATCGACCTCACCAATCTGCTTGAAATTTTCAGGGGTTGTTTGTACATATAAAACTAGCATCTGGCCAAAATATGAGCACGCTAGGTCAACGGGAAGTGGGGCAAATCGGGACACAAAGTTTGAAGGTTCAAAAACGTCAAAAATCTTAAAAAGGCTATAACTTAGACAAAATTCAATTGAATTTCAAAATTCAAAATGCATCTGAAAGAGCTTGAAAAATGCAACAAAATGCAGGGTAGAGCATCCCAATTGATTAAATCTAAAGGGAGTTATTGGCATTTTAGTGAAAAAATAGCATAATTTTCAAACTCAAATAAAAAAGTGTTCCATCCAGATATCAACTCGGTTCGACCTGCAGCTTGTAGGAGACATCTGGGACTACCATCTGAGACAGAGAACGCTTTGGGTAAGGCAGTTTAACATATTAAATAGATGCTTTTACTTTTAGTGAATTTTTTGGTTGTAAATTTTTGCTCGGGGGACCCCTTAGATCCCATTTTTTGGTGATAATTTTATCATATTCGTGTTCCTGAGACAATTTCACTATAGAAACATACATAAAAATGTTTATTTTCATCCATTTTAACCCTTTTAAAAATGAAAGTTTAAAAAAATTGAGAAACTCCTTTTTTCTGGTGTCACCTAGTATCCTTGGAAACGAGCTTGATTTTCAATAAATGTGAATCGAAGATTTTTTTTTAAATTTATTTTTTAAAGGGTTAAAATGGATGAAAATAAACATTTTTATGCATGTTTCTATAGTGAAATTGTCTCAGGAACACGAATATGATAAAATTATCACCAAAAAATGGGATCTAAGGGGTCCCCCGAGCAAAAATTTACAACAAAAAAATTCACTAAAAGTAAAAGTGTCTATTTAATATGTTAAACTGCCTTACCCAAAGCGTTCTCAGTCTCAGATGGTAGTCCCAGATGTCCCCTACAAGCTGCAGGTCGAACTGAGTTGATATCTGGATGGAACACTTTTTTATTTGAGTTTGAAAATTATGCTATTTTTTCACTAAAATGCCAATAACTCCCTTTAGATTTAACCAATTGGGATGCTCTACCCTGCATTTTGTTGCATTTTTCAAGCCCTTTCAGATGCATTTTGAATTTTGAAATTCAATTGAATTTTGCCTAAGTTATAGCTTTTTTAAGATTTTTGACGTTTTTGAACCTTTAAACTTTGTGTCCCGATTTGCCCCACTTCCTGTTGACCTAGAGTGCTCATATTTTGGCCAGATGCTAGTTTTATATGTACAAACAACCCCTGAAAATTTCAGGCAGATTGGTGAGGTCCAAGCGACGTCCCATACAAAGGGGTATGCCCTGTTCGTGGACTCGCTCTTAATATGAAAAACATTTGAGTGAATTTTGACTATTATCAGAAATTCAATTCTAATTTGTTTTGGTTTTAAGAATATGGTTAGTTACATATCTAAGACCTTAGAGAAAAATGCTTGAGAAATATCTGTGTGTATTTTTTTATTACTTTTTCGTAAACCTTTTTTCCGAAACCACTCGTCCAAAATGCTTTCTTTTGGTCACATTTTTTAGTTTCCACCGTGGCCAATCTCCAATTTTTATTTAATACATCAAAAATCGGAAGATCAACTAAGTGAATACTTATTATTAGGCTTAGTGATTTTTCACGCTCGAAAATTGCAAATTTCACGGGGACCTCTGTTTCAAAACGCAAAATTTCACGCAAATTTCGCGGAACGTGAAAAATGTTAAAACAACTCTGAAAATTTTGAATTTAAATAGAATAAACTACTTTTTATGCTTCACTATATTTTATTCTTCAATAAACAAACAAAAATTTCACTAGACTTGAACGTAACACAAAAAAAAATCTCCTAATTTAAAAAAAATAACTTGGTTTATGGATATGCTTGAAACAAAATGTAGGGCATGCGTATTCTCATTTACTGAACTGCTTTTTTAAATAATAAAGCTAACATTTTTTGCTGATTTGCTTCTGTTATATCATTTAACATTTTATTGAATTTCATATCAAAGCAAGGTTTAACAATCTTGTAAAGCCAAAATGAGTAAAATAGTTTGAACTTTCTGCGGGGTTTAAAATAGATTTCAAGGTTTTCATCTGACTTGGAAAAAAAAATTAAAATCAATAGGCAAAAGTAAGTTGTAACAAAATCGAAATTTTTAATGAAAATGGGGACAGAAAAAAAAAGTTTTTTTTATTTTCACGAGAATCAATCACCCAAAAAATCAAATATCGTTAAAATTAAATAGGACTCAGTAAAAAAATCTGATATGTTTTAAAAAGTGGATTCAAAGGGAAACAATTTTCTTCATTTTATTTTTAATAAAACAAAGCTTGATTATTTTAAGTTCTTTTGAAACCTTTCAAAAAAATAACAGCGAATGAAAATATTACTAAATTTAGTAAGTCTCTAAAAAAAATCTAAAAATTCTAAACAATTCTTCAAATGTTTCAAATCAAGCTTTTCAATTGAAAACTTATAAAATTTACTTTAGTAGTCTTTATGCATGAAATATTTTTTGTGCTGCTATTTAAAAAAAAATGATTTGAGAAAATTGATAGATTTCACGAATTTCTCGCCGCTCATGAAATTGTCAAAAATCACTAACCCTATATTAGTAGCGTCATGTGAGGCGAATCGGGACAACAGTCTGAATAGGGAGAGCACGTTTTAGAGCAGTAAAATGCTTAAAATTTGTAAATGGTTGTACACAATTTGTTGCTCTGAATATGGTCTACACAGAAAAAAAGATTAATCGTAAATTAAGTTCACGAATGTGAGAACCACGAAGAATATATTATTCATGAGTAAGGCTACCAACTGTACAGATTTTTCTTACCATACGGATTTTCGAACCTCTTCGCGGATTTTTAACAGGCCGGAATTTTTGAAGGGAATTTTACGCATGATACGGATTTGTACGGAATTTTTAACAACTTTTTAATCATTGAATTGCTTTTTTGATTTGGTCGAAGCTTTTGTTAACTAGAAATTTTTGGTTTCTGTGAGTTTGATTTAAAAAGGGAGAGTTTTCCGGGGTTTTCTTCAATTTAAACTTGATTATCAATAATTCTAGAGTTTTTAAACTATTGTCTTGCTTATGTTGATAGGACCTTTAAAAAAAACTCTAGAATTGTTCTTTTAGAAATTCCTTACTAAATATGTTTCATTTCTAAAAGCTTTCTAAAACTTGTGAAAACATTTGAACATTTAACAAATCTAGAGTTTTTTTAAAGGTCCTATAAACTGTTGTGTTTCACATGCTATAGGACCTTTTCAATAAAAAAAACTCTGGAAAAGTTTTCGTGAAAACACTAAGAGCGATATTATTCGTAAAATAATCTTGACATTTCGTAAACTTTTAAACGTTTAACAAAACAAAATTGAAGAACATAATTATTTGATTCAAATCACGGTTTATTTTATGAATACTTTTAAACGTGCAAGTTATAAGCACTCTGATAGCATTTTGTGAAATTTGTTAGCTGTAAAAACGGCACAATTTTATATTTTTAATTCTAAGATTTATTAAATTTAATTTATCTAAATAATTCAATGACAGTTTTTGTTATACCATGGTGGCATATCGGCAAAGTGTACGGATTTTTGCTCAGAAAGAGTTGGTAGCCTTATTCATGGTTCTAACATTCGTGAATTTAATTCACGATTTCGAGAATTGATTTTTTTCAGTGTACCCTAAACCACTCAAAAATATTAAAATATTAGGCTGCAACATTGCTAAAACAGCTGTCCCAATTCGCTCCAGATGACGGTAATTAAATCAACTCGCTTTTTTTTTACAGTTGTTCATAAGATTGTTTTTTTCCTATTTGAGTTTGATAAATTATGTTGAGAAAAATCGTTACAGTTTCACGCAAACATGAAATTCACGGGATTTCGCGGAAAAAGCAAAATTTCGCGGATTTCACGCTGTCCGCGAAATCGTGAAATTTCACTAACCCTACTTATTATCAACTAATTTTCACTTTGTGCATGAGCTTGCGAAGAAAAAAAATAAAATAATAAAATAAAAATAAAATGATATAAAATAAAATAAAAAAAATAAAAATATATATATTAAGCTTGGATTCAAAAACTCTGAAATTAAATTAATTAAACATCACTTTCAAATTATATAATTTCTGATTAGTAATTCATTTTTAAACTATTTAATTTCTATTTTTTGGATTTTACAGATTAGAATTTGCATTTTGAAAATTTTAAAATTTCTTTATTATTTTTTTATAATTTCTTATTTCTGAATATCAATTGTAAATATTTTCCAAAGTTTTTGTTGCCACCTTTTCAAAATGGACCAAAAAACAGAGAGCAAATACAATATTTAAAAAAAAAAATAGCTTCACAATTTTAATGGAAATAACTTATTTCGATTAAGTCTTTTTAGGACCAGCGACCAGGTCGGTCCGGAAAACAAATTTAAAATGTTTTTCCTGCTTTGATAATCATATACGACATGTTTGGGCTCGTTTAAAAATATTTAGAATTTTTGTAACATGTCGCGGAACCGCGGAAAGTTTTTTCTCACGAAAAAAGGATTTCGCCATCAGCTAGATATTTTGAAAACTAATGATGCAAAACAACTGTACTGATTTAAAGTGTGTTTTGAACACTTTTAAAATAATAAAACCATACCTTGTAGTTTTGATTTGTAACCCTCTCAACTTTGGTCAGAGTTTAGTGACATAAACTTCAGAATAATATTCGCAACGGCTAATTGAAGATTTAAAAATTTTACACTTTCAAATCTCTAAATTTTCATAATTTTTGATTTAAATTTTTTTGGTAAAAGACAAAGAAATGCCAGAAATCAAAAATAAAAATAATAAAAACATAAAAAATTTAAGATAACAATTCAACAGAATAATATCAAAATTCTGAAATTCCAAAAATTAAAAATCTAAAACTGAAAAATTAATAAAATAATTGATACTTAAGAAATCCTAAACTAAAAAAAATATCATTTTAAAATTAAGTTATTCAAAATCCAATAAATTATGTTTTTTCAATCTTAATTTTTGGATGCTTTAAATATTTTTATGTTTGAATTCTAGTATTCCTAAATTAATTTATATTTACCAGAAAATTAAGTGATATGGACAAACTAATGATGCAAAATGGCTTCTTTGGTCATAGGGAAGGCCCCCACAAAGTTTGAGCCAAATCAAAAAATACAAAAAATAAAAATGGTCGAAATCGGCCGGTTTTGTAGAGAATTGCTCTTAAATAATATTGAAGAATTGCCTCATGAAGCTGACTATCAAAACGCTGAATCTTAAAATGCTGAAATAAGGGATTAAGTGACGATATCTCAGCAATTAATGGTTCAATTTTCAATGTTAATACATGAAACATTCGTGAAATTTTCCGATCTTTTCGGAAAAAATACTAAAAAAAAATTAAATCAAGACTAACATTTTAAAAGGGCCAAACATTAAATATTACGCCCATTTAAAATGCTAGTCTTGATTTAAAAATTTTCAAAATATTTTTTTCGAATAGATCGGAAAATTTCACGAATGTTTCATGTATTAACATTGAAAATCGGACCATTAGTTGCTGAGATATCGTCATTAGAAAATCGTGGGCTGTTTGGGTGAGACTTAGAAAACTTCAATTTTCGTGTTTCTTTTTCTTTAAGCCACTGTATCTCAACAACCAGAGGTCCAATCTTCAATGTCTCTTAGACAATTTTATAGCAAATTTTCTGAACTGTTCAAAAAAAATATTTTTAGAAATGGTCACTCAAGGCACTATTTTTAAAAATCGAAAAACTGCAAATATTTCGCTGAAATCAAACTTTTGGTGGCTATATCTTGAAAACGGGGCCCTTTATCAAAAAATCTGTAAATTAATTTTCGATTGCAAATTTAATTTTGCATAAAAAAATGAGGTCAAAAAAATTTTATGTATGAAATTTCGATTTTTTCCAAAAATCACCAGTTTTTCAAAAAATCATAACTCGGCGGCAGATTTTTTGACCATGTTTCTCTATAGCTCAAAAGTTGCGGATTTTTGTCCCCTAAAACATATCAAAAAATCTCGAAAATCAAAAAATACGTATTTTGGGAATTTGAGTTTTTGTGAAAAAAAAGTTAATAAAAAAATCGGGAATTTTTTTTCCGTGTACCTATTTTTTCTGAATAGTCCTTAACAATACCTACAACTTTGCCGAAGACACCAAAATGATCAAAAAATTCCTTCAAAAGTTACAGATTTTCGAATATTTACGTACCATTTTGTATGAACAGCTGCCAAATTTGTATGGAAATTTATATGGACAAACTAATGATGCAAAATGGCTTCTTTGGTCATAGGGAAGGCCCCCACAAAGTTTGAGCCAAATCAAAAAATACAAATAAAATCCATTTCCGGTTTTGGTAGAGAATTGCTCTTAAGCGAATACATTATTTTCAAACGTTATTTTCAGTCGCATCGAAATAAACAAATCAAAATCTCATCAACACATATTGCTCCCGAAGAAATATCAAACGACGCTTTATGTTTCTGTTCCTTTTCAGCTGCGTACCGCTTAAGAGAAGTCTTTTCGTAAACCTTTTCTTGACCGTTCCTTGAGATTTTTTTGTATGGAGTTTTAAGTGTCTCCGTACTACAGGACATTTTTTTAAATTTTCGTTTGAAAGTAAAATATAGTTCTTGTAGCAAAATTCAGACTAAGAATTGATTTACAGGAAAAATGTAATTGATTTAAGAATTCTTACATAAAGTATTCTTTACTTTTAAAACAAAAATTTAAGATAATAATTACACATGATAATTTCAAAAAAATCAGAAATTCCAAAATGAAAAAAATCAAATACATAAAAAATATAAAATAATTACAACTAAAAAATCCTTAAATTATAAAAAAACATTTTTATCATTTTTAAATAAAGATATTCAAAAATAATTTTCAATCATTTCAATAAATTATGTTTTAATAATCTTATTTTTTGATGCTTCGAATATTGGTATGTTTGAATTCAAGTGCAGACTAAGATTAGATTTACAGGATAAAACTAATCAATTTATGAATTCTTACATAAACTTTTCTTTATTTTTAATTTAGCAAGGTTTCGTAAATATAAAATTTCTAAACCATAAAATGTGCAGGATTTTGTTCCTAGAGTCAAGATATTGCTTGAACAAACATCGATTTTAATAAATGGTTACAATCCTTATTAAACATGTATATAGATTAAAATTTTATTAAAAAAATATCTTTAGAATTGAGATCTGATTAAATTTTTTTGTCATGTTTTAAAATTTTATATTTGCTCAAATTCTGGACCAATTTTTAGAATACAATGAGTAATGAATTTGAAAATGGCGTTTAGTCGGAATATTAAAGTTAAACATGATTCGTTTTAATGTTTGATGCAATCGAGGAAAATTTTAACGGTTACATATGCATTTAAAAATGGTTACATATGCATTATTAACAACTCTTCCAGTGAATATTTTGGCGTTAAAAATCAATTTAATACATTTTATCTAAATTTTTAACACATTAAAATTAAACACAGGCACTGATTTTTTTTCTTCAAATATATATTTATTATAGGCCTACACAGAAAAAAAATGTGAATTTACTCGACACGGAAAAAATGAATCACATGTAAACTCAGTTGATGTAAACTTGGGATTCGACGTATTTTTTTTTTGTTGCCATGGAGACACTTCAGAAGCTGAAATTTCAACGATTATATTTTTTTTGTATTTCATTAAAATTATTTATTTTTGAGAGAACCAGGAGCTTCGCAAAATATGAAATGGCTTCAATAGCTTAGAACAATTAAAATAAAACATTGTTTAAGTTTGTTTATAAAATTTTAAGAAAAACAAATATTCCAGTTATGAGTTTTATGTTGTGCTAGAAAAAATGAAAAATGTTAGATAAACCATCACAATTATCACACAGCTGAAAATGTAAATCCAGACGGTTTAAAATTTCTCTCAGTATAAAATACAGAAAACATAATACTTATGGTTAGATAAATCGATATTTCTTTTAAAAAAATGTATGCTTTCAAAATTTGATTCAAGTTAAGTATATTTTAAATTTAGCGACGTTTATCACGAAATTGGATTACAATTAAACAATTCAAGAAAATGTAAAAAAACACTCTCTACTCCTTTAATACAAACTAGCTGTTAAAATAAAGAAAAAAATGACGAACGAGTTTCTTCAATAAATACATTGATAACTTAATATGAAAATCTTCGAAAACTTTTTTGCATACATTACATTAAAATTTTACAATTCATCTCAATAATTATACCACAAACCAAGTGATGGTATAAATGATTTGCTGATTTTTATACTTCTTGAATTTTTGCACCCAAGCCCCCCCCGAACAAAAATCCTGGCTACGGCCCTGTCTATGAAAATGGTTTATATTTCAACAAACTTAAAAATAATAACTACAAACTTTTACTTTTCGGTTCGGGATTTGAAGATACTTTTTCTGGGTTGAATTATTTCTCTCTTTTTCAATGGAATCGAACCTGCAACCACAGCAAAAATATGCATTAATGCATTTTGACACTCTAGTTTTGCTACAAAAAATGTTAGCTTTAAAAGTTTTGAAAACATGAAGCAAGCTTATTAATTTTACCTGCTTGTAAACATGTCAACGATCTGCAGTTTTCACAATTACTAGTATCTGCTTAAGACGAGATCGCGGTAGTAACTTGATGGATTACCAACCAAGAAGTTTGCTGGTTCGACCCTTCTTCTATCATGTTTTGTGTAAACAATTTTTGACAACAGGAAAAATCTTATCTCTCTATGTAGCAAAAACTGTTTTTTTTTTCGTCATTTCCAACAAAAACCGTCGAAAAAACCATTGTTAACACATGTTTAATTGCCATTTTGGAGCAAAAAATAGCGTTTCGGAACAAAACCGTCGGATAATCCGGATCGGTCCGGAACCAGAGTGGCCGCTCGTGGGGCACTTTTCCGATGGTGAAATAGAGGATAAAAACACCTTTCATTTGCAACTCGAAGCGTCCACTAGGATTCATAAATTTTGAGCATAAGTATTTTCATCCCAAACACAGACGTGGAATACAAGCAGCTGACTAGAATTTTCTTTAGAACAATCAGGTAAGTGAAGAAAACAGTCGTTGTGAATAGCTTTCCTTCTGTGTGTTTTTAGATTGGTCTACTAAAGATCCAATTCATAATACGAACGACTCCACAATGAAAGAAGCTAGGTTCCAACTAGCATTGGTGGCTACGTTTGGTGAACACGCGCATCTATTGACGCCAGCATCTTCCATACACACGCGGATTCCCCATTCTATATCGATATTTCACCAAGGTCGTCAATTGCATAGTGTGGTAAAGTTTGTAGCGATGATATGCTGCTGATGTCATGGGTTACCAGATGTTGGGGAATGTTTGTGAACAGTGACACCACATCCAAAGAGACCTCAGTGTGATTTGGTGCAGACTGGTTAATTCATTTTGATACTAGCATTCGTCCAATCAGTCACCCTAGTAATGAATTTCAGTAGTATTTTCAATGCTTTGAAAATCATCTAAAAGCTGAGACATGCTCGAGGAAGTTAATTTTACTGACTCTGGCTTCCGTATTGGTTGGCATTCAGTGGTTCAAGTAGGATCGGCTCAAAGTAATACTGTCAACGCTGACGCCATATATCAAAGATTTCTTGTACTCTATGACGATTACGTCATCGCTGTGAGGCACTATTCTGTTCTGGTAGTGTTAAGGTTGACATTACTCAGTTCACTTGCAAAGCGGTGTTAACACAAGATCGATAGAAACATGCTAATTGGTTTATGTCGATAACATTTCTTTTCTGAGTTTTTGACTCAGCACAAAAATGCGATCGTTGAGCCCTTCCAGATCAAATGTACCTATGCGACAAATGTCTCCAACGTTGTGAGTGCAAAATTTTCAAATGCAATTTTGTTTCGCCATCCACTCACTCAGCGCTGATGGCACTGCTGTTGTGACAGCTCACCTATCTTTTCTCAGTGTGTGTGTGTTTGTGATGCGTGTTTTTTTTGTTTTCAAGTTGAGCAAGAGCAGCGAGGCAGCAAATGAAAATACAAAAAAAAATATTAAATTTAGGAATTCTAACCGTGAAAAAATCTTTTTCGTGTACGTACAAGTAGCAAGTAGCTAACTCTATTGGTCTTGATTTTGAATCTTTCATCCGGTACTGACGATCAGCGCCAACAAAATTATTTTGAAGCAGCTATTTACGATGTTTACGATCGTTCAAGCTTGATTGTCTCGCGCATACACTGATATGACACATGACAGTAATGGGTTTGTATTGGTATGTTTGGGCTGCACTTCGGCATCAGCTCACCAGGCAGCGCTGGCGTCGCCATGATTTGCTAGTTTTCAGAAATAATTTGTATGGAGAGTCTCGTCTGTTTGTCTGTGCTTTTACTGTAGATCTACAAATTATTTGAAACGCACTATAGCCGTAGTGTAAATATTTCCTGGCTTTTCTGCAATATAAATTTAGTGAATTAATTAACAAAGATGATGTCATTCAAAAGATCAACCGAATGCCTGCATGCTAAAAAAAAACTTGTAATTTTTTCTCTCAAAAGCAAATATTTATCCACGATCTGTTATCCTTCCAAATCCACGCTGTTGACTCGACTCGGCCTAACCTCAGGAATTACCCGGCGAGATTCTATGTTGACGTTTGCTCAGTTCCAAGTCTGAACCTTCCACCAAAAAAAAAAACATCGAGGGTTGTCATTTTTGTCACAAAGACAACGCCACACTGTCATCGCTGCGCTATTGTTCCCCGAGGGTTTTTCTTAATTTCCCTTATTTAGAGTATTTTTTGTTACTCATCGCGCTCCCTCGATTGAATTTTCTCTGTCAACTTACGCAAAAAAGGTCCTATCCTCTAGTGCACGGTGATGTCGCTAGAACGGTGGTGGTTTGGAAAATCCAATTTTCACCTTTTTCTTGGTCGGCTCTCACACTTTGAGCATCGAGAGGTTTTTTTTTACCGTGAAGCCATGCTCAAAGCCACACGGCTCAGCTAGTTTTATTTTATAATCTCGGTTGAGGTTTTGCCCTCGTTTGAAATTCAGCGAAATTTTCTTCAGATGATTCGGAGGGAAGGTGGAGTTGCTTCTCGAAAATGTTTTCCTCTGCCTTGCGTCATGGACTGACGAAGAAGAAAAATGTGCGCACTACCAGTTCGAGTTGCTAAGTTGTGGTCTGGTAATTTAATATTGTTATTAGCACTCTCTATTGTTAAAGTTTGCGCGCTGCGTTACAGGCAACATATTCGCGTTGGATAAAACTTGATTTCTTTATCTGGAAAAGCTGAGTAATTAGATTAGAAGAGAGTTCACAATATTTATTTTCTCAAATCTTAATCGTAAAATTTAACACGTGCATTTTTGGCTTACCTTTTGACCATCACAGATCCCTCAATCCTAAGATATTCAATAAAAAATGGAAAAAATGGATCAGTTTCGCTAGAATGAGCGATGTTTTTTCGCTGGACCAGGAAGAGCTGCAGGATTCTAAAATCAACCAGGGAATTTATCTGCAACATCTCAGAATGACACTCTCGCCGCAGTTCTTCGTCACCCGCAAAAAAGAAAAACCTCTTCTAACCGATCGATATTTTGAAAGCACACACAATTTTCCAACAGAATATGTCAAATACTACACCCAGAACTGGACATCGGCTTACGAGAGGATAAAGAGCACGATTCGGTAGTAAAATGGTACTGTGTGCGGACTGAGAGGATAAATCCCAAAATTACCGAGAGTACTTTACTCATGTTTTCATCTTAAAAAATGTTCATCTATCAAAAAAAAAAAAAGTACCGGTACCGAGACTCGAACCCAAGACCTTCGGCATATTGAACCGTGCCTTACCCGTATGGGCCACCATGGTTCGGTGACTAAGTGGCGGTCATTTGTCCATATAAGCCACTCAATAGGATGAACTGTTCCAATGAACGAATGAACACGCGAGAGGACTATACTCTCGCAAAATAGCACTTTCCTCACGTTTCTTTTCGTGAGGACTATCCTCTCGTTCTTTAACTTTGGGTGTAGAAAAATAACACAAACTACTGATTATAATACAGCTCATTTTCCAGTAAGAAAAAAGCCATGCTTGTTCATGAACAGCCTTTTACTTTGTAGATGTAAACAAAGTGGGATCATTCGAAAATCAGGAATCATTCGAAAATCACGTTAGTTTCAATTTTGACGTGCTATCATGACACACCTTGAAAAATGGTCAGAACGCGTTTGACACACGTACATGCCCGACTACCGTAAACATTTGTAATTATAACTCATGACTCCGGCAACCAATGTCAACCACAATTCGGAACAACGGACATAATGGTCAATCAAACAAAACGTGGTTGTTATTGTTTACATTGCGTGCACTAGGTTTTGTTTATTTTATAATACGCGTTTTAGCTCGACAACATAAAACTTGTAAGTAAAAAAAATCCGAACATCCAACTAGGTGACTTAACCAACGATTTTTTTCTAAAAATCTCTCCTGCAGACAGGTGAGACCAACCGGCTTTCGTTCATTATTTATTAACACCAGAACCCTGGACCAGCCCTCAGTGCAGTGCTTTGTACCTTCCACACTTGCCGGTGACACTTTTGTGCCATTGTTCTCGCGCACGACGACGGCGTTGACGGCGGAATTGGATTTACAACCTAGGACCGGCAGTTGGTACAGGAACGAGACCACGACGATGAGTAATGGCACTTTGGGAACGGCACTCAATTACCACTGTGACGGCGGTAGTGGCATTTTGCATGCTCCGCAGATTCTATGCATTTCAAATCACAATCGTTTCTGAAGGGAATTGATGCATCTTCACCGCGGTGGAAAGTTGAATTGAATTTTTGAAATTTATTGAAGTGATGCATCACAAAAACAAGAGCAGTTCATGGCACTGCGATTGCTGAGGAGTGCCACCTGTCAAACTTTCAAGTTGATTGTCGAACGCAAACATAACAATATGTAAACACGGATTAGCTGCCCGCTTTTCTCGCGCCACCGCGCACTCACTGTAAGCTTTCTCATGCAAATAACTCATTCGAGAGTGAAGAATTATTTACCTACCTTCCTCGCGCGCGGTAAAAACATCAACTTGTTCGTCCCTGTCGCAGGACAACAATGGGAATGATTTATGATGTGTACTTTGGCGCCACTTCAGCGTTGAGCAGACTTTTGGAGGCGCGATCATAGAATGCTATTCAAGGCGGTACCATCATGAACGTCATTGTGACGTTTGTCAGATGGGTGACTTAAACGCCAAAATTCATGATAGGGGTTAGTCAGAATGACGTTTGCGATGTATCCGATCTGGAATAGCGCTCTATGAGTGAGTGGAAGGTTAATGTTTACACAGATTCGCTATTTTTTGTTGGTGGCGCGCTGGGGTGGGCAAAATACGAAATAAGCTCTCTAGTGATAATAATCCCACTAATTACTTATTAATGAATTGCTTTTACTTCCCGGGGAGTACTGCACTGCGGTGCCGGTGGTGGTGGTGGTGGCTGTGAGTTCATAAATACTGAGGTTGTTTTTGTTACATTCTGGAAGCAAAATGTGCAGCGCCGCGTGAAAATTAAAATAAATATCCTATCGTTTTTCACTGAGTACATAATTTGGCTTTGAAAAGTGTACCGGAGTAAAGGGAACGGATTTTGTTTTGAGCTAGTGTTTACATTGCATGTAGTTCTGAAAAGGGTATGATTACAGTACAATGCCCTGCTAATTATGAAAACTCTGATAGAGACACAACCACAATGACGAAGGACTTTGATAGGTAACAGTAAGTCTTAAGTCAATTTTCACGTCCAGTACTAAAAACGATGAAGTTTTATATACCCATATGTGCCCATATTGCCCACTACTCGTTTGATTTTTGAATTTTTGTTTTCGTGTATCTAATAGTTAAAGATTTATTACAGATAAATAATTAGAACAATTGTGGAATTAGTAATGACAAATTACATTTCACATTTTCTAGCAATGTAGTATTTTTATTATAATTTTGAGAGTCAGACTGATCTAGGCAACAAAGTTCTACTAAAAACTGAAAAGCATCTAATTCTAATTGGCTTTCCCCTGCTCTAGAACCATCTCATTTTAACAAGATTTTCACGAAAAATCCGATCCGGCCCCAAAATATGATTATAAATCCTGACACCATAGCTTCGGCGTGCTCTACCCAGAATTGAACCCGGGATTTAACCTTCACCTGCAGGTGGTTCAATATTCATGCATAACCTTCCGCCCTGATGGTCCCGTAGCACAAGCAGCAGGAGGCTGGAAATTGTATTAAACATTTAGGCAGCACCCCACCACCACCGCCATCGTTCACCATTTAAGGAAGCAGCAGCAGTGATTATGTGAGGTAGTGATGTGTTAAAGAAAGATAAAACTCATTTTCGTTCTAAAACTACTTTGGACGTTCGGCTTCACCCCGACGCGTTGCCTTTCTTCACCGCAAAAGCCTCTCCGGTTGTGTGTCAGGTTGGTTTCGTTTTCTAAATTCTAGCTTTAGCTGGATTTGAAAATAAGGAGGGATAAGGGTTTAGACGTGGGTGCACAGATTTCAGAGAGTTAGAGTGGTTTAAAAAGTCAGCATTAGATGACAAATCTGAGTAAAACAAAAAACTTTATTTTGAATAGCAAAGACACCAACCAAGCTTCCGTTTTCTTGACTTTGCGTACTTTGAACAAGTTGTTACCAAAAATTGAGCCACCCTATTGCTCATCCAATTCTACGCTTTTCGCAAAGAGTTGCCGACAATGTCTCGAGGATTTATGGATGCTACTTTCGCTTAGCTTCAGATTTATCAGGTCTCACCTTTCGACGCTACCTCATCTCTCTTGGACTCCACCGCCCTCTTATATTAGACACAAGTGGAGCATTGATCCTCTTAGAACTACACCCAACTCTGCTCTTCTAGTTCTACGGCGGCTTTTGCCCTCCTGCCAGGACAAACAACGGGAAGTCAAATCTTCTTCCCTGCAAAAAGGATGCCGATCCAGCCTGGAAGTGAACAAGCGTATAAATTATACGAAATAGTAAAAAGATTAAATTTAGCATTAAATTTAATTGAGACTGAATTTAATATAATTTCGTGCCCGACCCTGTCTAACCTCAACGTTTGAACCACGGCAGAAATAGGATGGAGGATGAGGCTCTAAAAAGGATACTCTCTTTCAAAAAACGTTACTTAATCCACCTTTAGGTGGTTGGTGCCTTCCTCATATTCATAAAGTCAATACATTCAGTAAAAATAGCAACATTCCCCCTTAACATGTTTAACATATCAACTTTATTACTCATTTCTTTTGATATGGTTCGCAGACCATCAATATTTCTGGCTCATCGGCAAGGTCTGATAAAAAAAAACCTATCCAACGATAGTTCGCATGGAAGATTCAGACAATATTTACATCACAATATCTGAAATCAAACCTCTAAAAAGTGTATAAATAACACTTAAGTGCCAATAACTTTTAATAGGGTTGTCAGATCCTTGATGTTTTAGGCTCATTTGAAGGGTCTTTCGATTATCTAACTAACGATGTGTTGTATGATGGACCCGGACATCATTTTCATTGAAATATCTGAGATCCGGCCTCCAAAAAGTGTATAAATAACACTTAAGTGCTAATAACTTTTGATAGGGTTATCAGATCTTCAATGTTTTGGGCTCATTGGAAAGGTCTTTTTAATACCTTTCTGAAAATGTATAACATGACAGGGTTTCTTACAAAAACCACCCTTTTTACAATCTTCCGGACATACGCCAAAATCGTTTTTTAGCATAACTTTTGAAGTACTTTACTAAACTTCATAATTTTCAATAGGGACTTATGGGACCCCAAGACGAATCGAATGAGACCAAAACGGTCCAAATCGGTTAAGCCAGTGCTGAGATAATCGAGTGCATATTTTTTGGTGCACAGACCCACATCCCTACACACACACACACAGACATTTGCTCAGAATTTGATTCTGAGTCGATAGGTATACGTGAAGGTGGGTCTACGAAGTCAAATTAAGAAGTTCATTTTTCGAGTGATTTTATAGCCTTTCCTCAGTAAGGTGAGGAAGGCAAAACAGCCCGAAAATGGTACTTTGCGACGACGGAAGTAAGCGTTTTACCGTTCCACCTTGTATCATAGAACTGAAAACAGGTGAAACTTTTAAAAATCCTTGACAAAAACTATTTAATCACGTGAATTCTTGATGAAAATTTTGGTTGATACCATTCTGAATCTCAACTCATTCTAAGCATTTAATACATTTCTTAAGGATATTTACTACATTTAGCAAAGACACAAACCAATACATTCAGTTAACATTGCAAAGACATGAACCTGGCAGCGCCTTTTCTTTTGTCATACTATTGAACAATCTTTCCGTCATTCCCCGTCCATTCCCAACCTTACCTGAGCGCAAATCTGGCCGTCGCCGGCCTCGGGAACCACTTCCCCGGGCACCCACCCGGAATTATCAGCGGACTGTGGAGCGGACATGTGGTTTTGGTGATGACGTTTCACCGGAGTTTTTGGTTTCCCGCTTGCACGCGCGTGTCCCCTTTGCCGCGTTTTGGTCCTTTTTTCACGGGATTTTGCAAGAAAGGATAAACAAAACGAGGTCCAGATTCTGGACAACTGGAAAGCGGAAGTTTACCGGAGACTGTGGAGAGACGAGAGGAAGGGTGTTTGTCATGCACCATAAGTACATTTGCATGTAGAGCCAGATTAAAGGGAGCAGCTGGGGGGGAAGGGTTTCTGTGCTCGAAGAAAGAATGAAATTTTAATTTATTTATGCATGTGTATTGAAAGGCAAAATGTTTAAGCTTAATTATAACGATGGTCAAAAAGGGGATGTGTTTTGGGTGGGCTGGGAATGGTTCTTGGCGTTTGCAAGTGAGCAGTTCTCTAGGATTTCGGTCATTCGATTTTTTTTTTTTGTATTTTTTAATCCGACTGAAACTTTTTTGGTGCCTTCGGTATGCCCAAAGAAGCCATTTTGCATCATTAGTTTGTCCATATAATTTTCCATACAAATTTAGCAGCTATCCATATAAAAATGATGTATGAAAATTCAAAAATCTGTATCTTTTGAAGGAATTTTTTAATCGATTTGGTGTCTTCGGCAAAACATTAAATATTACGCCCTTTTAAAATGTGAGTCTTGATTTGAAAATTTTGAAAAAAATGTTTTCGAAAAGATCGGAAAATTTCACAAATGTTTCATATTTTAACATTGAAAATCGGACCATTAGTTGCTGAGATATCGACATTGAAAAATGGTGGGCTGTTTGGGTGAGACTTAGAAAACATCAATTTTCCTGTTTTTAAACCTTTGCATTGCAATATCTCAGCAACTAAACGTCGTATCAACAAAGTCCGAAGAAGCAAAATATAGAAAATTTTCTCAGCTTTTCAAAAATATTTTTTCCAAAAGTGTGCAAACATGTGCACTTATTTAAAAAAATAAAAAACTGTGACTATTTTCATAAAAGTCACCTAAATATGGATTTAACTTGAAAACGGTGCACTTTATCAAAATTTTACTAAAGTACTTTTTGATTGCAAATTTGATTTTACATCGAAAAATGACGTTGACAAAATTTTGCGACCAATATTTCGATTTTTTGAAAAAATCAGTATTGATTAAAAAAATCATAATTCGGTCAATGATTTTTTGCACAACCTGGAAATTTCTAAAAATTTGGCATTTTATGTCCTCTAAAACACATCAAAAAATAAAAATAGTGTTTTTTTGCAAATCAAGTTTTAGTGATAAAAAGTTAAATAAAAAAATCACCAATTTTTTTTACCGTGTATCATTTTTTTCCAGTGTAGTCCGTATCCATACCTACAACTTTGCCAAAAACACCAAATCGATCAAAAAATTCCTTCAAAAGATACAGATTTTTGAATTTTCATACATCATTTTTGTATGGACAGCTGCGAAATTTGTATGGAAAATTATATGGACAAACTAATGATGCAAAATGGCTTCTTTGGGCATACCGAAGGCACCAAAAAAGTTTCAGTCGAATTAAAAAATACAAAAATTAAAATTGAAGAAAAAAGACCGATTTCGAAGAGAATTGCTCAAGTGTTATAATTAAAGTGTGTCTGATAGAAGGAAGGAATACATATGTACCCGATGTTTTCAATGAAATTCGAAGGATGTTATTGTGGAAGGCATAGCATAATATCTCAAACAAATTGTCGGTGACTTTTCTGAAAATTTTCATTTGTATTTCAATTGTCCAGGAGTTAAAGTTACTCGCCAGCCTTTAACAAAGAATCATTTAGAGATACACAACTCTACATTTTGGAAATACAGTCCAGACTCGATTATACAAAGGCCTTGGACAAATCCAATATTCGGATAATCGAATCACAAAAAAAATCATTGTCTAAATCTGACATCGAAGTATCAAAGTAAACAGGGCCAAAGTGACAGACGCATCATTCTACGATTTGACATTGTAGATCAGACTTAAGCTTTGAACAAGATTGTCCGTTCGACGCAGTGGTGATCGCAGAACGCTGTGCCAGTTCGATTTTTCCATCAACTGTCAGTCGAACAATCTACAGGGGTTGCTTTGTTCAATGGTCGATGACTGGTAGGCTATGATGACAGGCGCAAAATTTTGCGTTTGCGTCCAGGCCTGACGGACAATCTTGTTCTTACCTTTAAGTATGACCCATAAACTACGCTAAAGTGATTTAGGATTTTAAAATCCAAGATGGCGGCCAATATGACGCTGATGAAATTTTGAAAAACGGTACTTAATCCACCCTTAGGTGGTTTATGCTTTACACAAGTTACTCAAAATAGACACAAAAGGACGGACTTTTAAGTGTTCTATCAATTTGACTCATTATTCTTATCATCAGATAGGGGAGTCAGATCTACATAACTAAGTGCACTAGAGTGTCTAAATTTCCGTCCCGGGAAAAAAAATCCCGTAAAATTCCTGGGATTTCTTTAAAAAATATATTTCCCGGGAATTCCCGAAATTCAAGCGGAAGTATACATTTTTCACCTTTTTGAACCATTTTTTTAAATGCTCTGAAAAAAAATGCTGGCTGACATATGAGGCGGTCCGTAAAAAAACAGCTATAAATGAACATATTTGACATAATTATCATTGCATTTTGTGTGTGTTTTTGAGAATTTGAACAGTTGACAAGTTGAAACAACGTAGTATTTATTTATCAATATAACATCAAATAAAGCCTCAGTGAGTTCTTAATACACTCTTCATTTCGCCTCCATCTTTATTTCGACTTCATTAAATGGCTTAATTAGAATTATATAGACCTACCCTCAGCATCCCACACACACGACCTCCCCGTCCACCCGGACTTCGGACCGTTCCGGAAGGCCTTCGCCCCGAAAGATCCCGTGTGCGCCGAAGGAAAAAGATAACAATAAAAATCAACAGATAGCAACAAAAGTCAGCGCGCTCTTCTGCAGGGTACGATTTAATTATCTTGCTCTTTGCCGAGGCCATTCACGGAAACCATTCGCAAAGCGGGGGCCGGCACAGGCCGTGAGGGTCATTTTCTTCCCGGGGCCCGGCGCATAATTTTCCGTTTCATTTGGATTCACCGGGGCCTGGTAAGGGGATGCTGTGTGCCTTCTGTCTTTCGCTCTGTTTCCCTAATGGACATCAATTTACACATGTTCGCCCACGCTCGCACGCACTCGCATGGTGTTGTTCTTAACCCTCAGCAGCCCAATTTTTTCATGTTGTTTTTCGGAACTGCATTTATTCTCGATTTATTCAGCACTCGTTGTGCTTAAAAATCTTCACTTTGCAACTGGTTGCTTAAACTAGTGGTTAAGAATTTTAAAGAATAAATCTAACTAAAGATAGATAAGATCCTTGAGGGTTACCGTTCATCACACATCCGAGGTGGCCCTTCCGGCTTCTTGACAGCTAGTTTCTGACAGGCGCCGTGTCCGGTAGTGTGCCACGCAGTGATTATTTTTATTGTTGGCGTTAATTAGCTTTCCTGCCATGCTGGCTAACTGTGGTGAGGTTTGGGGATGGTTTGGGGATGAATGTATTAGATCTGAGTTTTAAGGAGATAGTGAAGAAAATGACCTTTTAAAAGGATCAGAAAAGAAATATTTTGAGCTGTATTTGAACAAAAGATAAAATTTAACTTTATTATTGTAATTCCGTCGCGAAACTACTTCTTTTTCTTGTCATTCTTGAACGACGAAACAGCCCTCTTTTCTCTACCAAAAATAACATAATCGAAAAGTAACCCTTTTCCAAAAAAATGCTGAGAAGTTCTACTTTTGACGACTCGTGCTGACTCCTCTTTTTGCAACTTGTTGCATAAACTTCTATTAAATACAAAATAAATTACAGTAGACTCAGTGGCTGTTGATCTTCCCGATATCGATATTGCCCCACCTGTCAATTAATGTGTTGGTTCCTTCAAAAAGCATGCTTTGATTAGCCGTTCTATAATTTGATACCTCCTGACCGTCGTGAGTCCCTACAATATCGACACAGAGAGAGTCAACTTTATCCAAAAAAACAAATTATTCGCCAGCATTCAATCTCCATTGCAGATTCCTACTTGGATTTATATGGGGAAAACCCAAACCTTTGTTTACGCCAAGGATTCCTTCCAACCCAGGATTCTAACAGGCGATTTTTGGCTTGTGAGTCCAATCCAATGTAAAAACAAGTTTTTAAATGAATTCCAAATTGTATTCAATCGATTGCACGTTTTTTTTATGAAAATTTATATTCTTGGGTTATTCTCTGCTAACTCACACGAAATTGGAAAAAAGTTGCCCTTTTTTGTAACCTTTTAAACAATTGTTTTGGCTTCTCAGTCGTGAATTGGTAATACGCCATCGAATCAGGCGTTCAATTTTACATATAAGTCCGTTAGACAACAAAATTGCATCCCGTTACGGTTTCGAGCTATAATTCATTGAAAATGTATCGTAAAACGGCATGACTTTGATAGGTTTGAGATTTTTCAGCAAAATGAAGCTTGGGAATTAAATACGTACGAAATGGAATCATACTGCCCGTGGTAAAGAAGACAATTTTCAACTAGCAAAAGGAAAACAATGTTTGTAAATAATACATGTAATGTGTTTTTGAAATATAATTCAAAACAATCTTCAAATTTATAGGCATTTTTATATTTTTGTGAAACACTCAAAATTTTCACAAGATCACAAATTTTCGAAAAATACTAAAATGTCAACCTTTTTACACCATGGGTATCAAATGATTGGATATTTTTCATGCATTTGTATGTTAATAATATATTTTTTGCAATTCCGTCATGAAACTACTTACTTTTCCTGTCATTCTGAAACGACGAAATAGGCAACTTTTCTGTATCAAAAATAACGGAATCGAATAGCAACACTTTTCAAAATAAATGCTGAAAAGTTCTACTTTTCAGAACTAAAATGGGTGCTGAAAAGTTGAACTTTTCAGCACTTGTTTCGAAAAGTAACACTTTTCAACATTTTTTTGGCTCTGACGGTTTAATTACAAAATACATGAACATTTGGCTTATAATTTCACTCAATGAGTGTTTTTCTGAAATGCAAAAAATGTTTTATGGAACTCGCTGCAAAACTTCATTTTTTCAGCACTCATCTTATTTATCCAACTCGGTGAACCTCGTTGGATAAATGTACGACTCGTGCTGAAAAAATACCCTTTTTTGCAACTTGTTGCATAAACTACTATTATAAAATGCTAAAAACTTTCACAAAATTACGTATTTTCGAAAAAAAACTCATGATTTCAGTATTTTACAATATGGATATCAAAAGATTTGAAATTTTTAACATTTTTCGATGGTAATCATATTTTTTTGTTAAATACTAAAAATTTTCCCCATATTCCGTCTTTTTCTAAAAAATATTAAATTACCGGGTTTAGCATCCCTCATTTGTAAAGCTAAACCGAGGCATGACTGTAGTTTCAACGAATTTGTAGCAAAATTCCAACTTTTTACCAATTTTACATAAAATTTATTTTATTTTGTTAAAAACCTAGCTAAATATAAACATTGATTTTATAGAGGGTCTGGAATTCCGAAAATGCAATCAATAGTTTTCAAAAAATATTTTTGCGATAATAAAGTAGGTACATCAATATTTCACAAAAAAAAACAAATTATGCTTAAATGATTCTAAACGCAGGGAAATGCATTTTAAAATTATTTGAGCTGATAGCTTTTGAATTTCTGTTGAAATTTTGAAGTATTTTGAAAAAGAATAGCATTTTGCCCCCTGATTTTTCGGACCGAATTTAAAGGGGGAAGAGGGGGAGGGGTGACAAAAACTTTTAAAAATATTTTAAACAGCTTCAAGAAACAACAAATAAATAAACAATAGCCCAGATTATGAATTTAATCAGATTTGCTCTAATATCTCAAGCAAACTTTTATTTTTCGATAAAAAAAAATGAGCCTGCTGTGTCAAAAAAACCACATTTGTGTCACACAACAACAAAACAAGTGCATCGATTTTCCAATTTGAAGTTTAAATCTGGATTTTCTCAAAACAACGGTAAAGCAAATCATGTTTATATTTTAAAAGTTTTCTGTGATACATCAATTTAGACGAATTCTAAACCGCTCTGAGTTCAATTCCGTGATCAACGAGATTTTTTAAGATAAGATAAGATAAGCATGTTGAATTGATAATTACATATATTTTTACATGTAAAACAACAAGTTCGCGTAAACGTGAACAACGCGCATGCCATCGAAAACCACGAAAAACTTTTTAATTTGTGTGCATGCAACTCTCTGCTCCACATTATTTATTTTTATTTTTGAATGTTCCACAAAACTTATGATCCGAATCAGCATGAAATTTAAAATATCTGTTTCGGTATATGAACTTAAATTTCATTGTTTTCTTTTACCTTCATTAAGATTTTTTTCGTTTATTGCTAAAAACATCTTAAGAGGCAGTTTTTGTAAATATTGCTCGGTTTGTTCTAGAGGTCGTATCGGTGTGCTCCGATTTGAATGAAACTTTTAGCGTTTGTTTGTCTATACATGAGATGAACTCATGCCAAATATGAGCCCTCTATGACAAAGGGAAGTGGGTTAAACCTGGCTTTGAAGTTTGAAGTCCAAAAACATGATTGCTCTCATTTGCGTAAAACTTCATCAATTCCAACTCTCTTAAATGCATTCGAAAGGTCTTTTGAAGCAATTCAAAATGTGACATAGCCATCCAAGATTGGTTTGACTTTTTCTCATAGCTTTAGCAAATTACTGATGAAAATTGTTGTGATCCTCCAACACCCATATTCATATAGATCCAATGTTAGGGAATTTCATGGACTATAGCCCTACGGAATTAACTTTTTGGCCAATCGCAGTTTTTCTCATAGTTTCATCCAAATCGGAGCACCTCGATACGACCTGTTACACATTGGTGAAAAACTCGCTCTTAAAGTTTGGTCTATTCCAATCAATCTAAAAATTCTCTTAATGTGTCCTTTTTCCCTGATTTCCATTACCGATTCCAACTAGCATGAATTTTCCCTTTTCTTCTTTTTTCTCAGCAAATAATTCCAATCTCCGCGGGGCAAATCTCGCCAAACCTCCGCAACCGAGAACAATGAATCACGACACCTTGGACGCAAAACCAGCATCTCAAAACACTTTACCGCCACGAAGAAATGAAAAAAAACCTAACCGCCTCCAACGATAAATTAAATCTAAATTAAAAACAACGTATTAATTAAAGGTGCTTCCGTTTAAATCAACGGAATCCTGAATTACGGTCCACTTTGGGTTTGCCGCTTTCGTTTTCTTTCTTTTTTAGGTCTCGACGACTTCCTTCCGGGGAAGCATGCTCCGTGCTTTTCATCTTGGGTTCGAACCCCACCCTCGCTGAATCGAGTGAACAGAACAACAACAGAATACAAAAAAAAACGCAACGTCATTTTCAAAGAAACCCGCGTGGCACAAACACGTGTAATGAATGACCTGACACTCTTCTCCGGAGGTGGTGGTGGCGGTCTCGGCTCGCTGATTAGGATGTAATTTTTAATTTATATCGCCTCTCGGAGACTCCGGGGTTTCGGGCGTAAGAAACGGCCAAGAAGCTAAATCGCCTCCGGTTGAATCCCTTCCCATTTTGGCTGCGAAGGGAAAACTCATTATCCTTAGAGAGTCCTTTGCTAGCTAGATTTTAAACCCGGGAGATAATACAGAATCGCTTGTGATTTTTTTCGGGAAGAACAAGCCTTTGCCGAAAGGCATAATTTTACTTGAACGATGGCTGTTTTTTGGCTTTTGACTCCGGTTCAAAAATACCCAACTTCACTAACTTCAACACCTACTCCACATCCAACATACTCAGCTTTAAGCAAGCAAACAATCAAAGTCCAGTTGGACTCCCCTGGGAACTACCCCCGAAGAATTCACTTTATCAAAACGACGTCAACGTGCTCCAAAATTCCCAACCACAAAATTTATTTAATTTCACACAATCACAGCCGTGATGATACAAATTTACCGGTCCAGACTGTGCTGTCCGTCCATCATCATCCCCCTGCCTGCTCTCTCTCTCTCTCATATATCCGAAAGCCACCAAGTTCAAGAAGAACTTGGAAGCACTCTCGTCGAGCTGGTCATTTCGGAGAAGTGCTGTAAATCCACTTGGGACATTTATTATCCAACGGCATCTCGAAGATGTGGAAGAAGCTGACCATTGTGACACTTGACGATGGATTCCTCGTGGCCTTTTGCCGTTCAAGAGTTTTGACCCACCAGCTCCCTCCTCGAAAATCTGAACTCTGAGGGTTGTTGATTGGGACGTGTCAAGATTCAATTGTCTCTGGGATTTCTTGAGAGGTTTTTGATTTTTTGGTTATGTTCTTGAAGTTGTTTTTTTTTTATATTGCCGCTTAAATCCAAAGACATCTTAGGAAAATTGCTATAAAAATGGTATAAATTCCCCTTAGACTATTTGCGATCAAAATATCACAACCAATGCTGTCGTGGGTGAGCTCTTCAACTGACAACACACTTATCGTTGACTTTAAGGAAGACTTCCGTCCATCTTGGACGGTTTTGCGAACTGAAACTCGACAGACATTATCGCGGGCACCACCACCACGATGGAGGTGGTGCAAGTTTTCTGTGAATGAGTTCCACGTTCAAAATTCTTAGATTGGTCCAAGTGTTGATTTGTTAACTTAACTTCAACATTAATTTAAAATAAAATTATAAATATGATTCAATTGTATGTATCTATTTGAATCTATTTGTTTTCAAAGCAACAATATTTAAATTATTACACCCACAGTTGGACAGTTGGACGCCATACGAGAGAATAAAGAACACGATCTGGTAGTATAAAGGTACTGTGAACTTCTCAAGGGTTCATTTTCTAAACAGTTCATCAACCAAAAAAAAACTGCCGATATCGTGACTCTAATCCAAGACCTTTGACATATCGAACCGCGCCTTTACCTATCGGCCACCAATGAGCAGTCCTCTACGGAATCGGTCTTTTTTCTTTAATTTTAATTTTTGTATTTTTTAATCCGGCTGAAACTTTTTTGGTGCCTTCGGTATGCCCAAAGAAGCCATTTTGCATCATTAGTTTGTCCATATAATTTTCCATACAAATTTGGCAGCTGTCCATACAAAAATGATATGTGAAAATTCAAAAATCTGTATCTTTTGATGGAATTTTTTGATCGATTTGGTGTCTTTGGCAAAGTTGTAGGTATGGATATGGACTACACTGAAAAAAAATGATACACGGTAAAAAAATGGTGATTTTTAATTTAACTTTTTGTCACTAAAACTTGATTTGCAAAAAAACACTATTTTATTTTTTTTATTTTTTGATGTGTTTTAGAGGACATCAAATGCCAACTTTTCAGAAATTTCCAGAATGGGCAAAAAATCTTTGACCGAGTTATGATTTTTTGAATCAATACAGATTTTTAAAAAAAATCGAAATATTGGTCGCAAAAAATTTTCAACTTCATTTTTCGATATAAAATCGAATTTTCAATCAAAAAGTACTTCAGTAAATTTTTGATAAAGTGCACCGTTTCCAAGTTATAACCATTTTTAGGTAACTTTTTTGAAAATAGTCGCAGTTTTTCAATTTTTAAAAATAGTGCTCATGTTTGCCCACTATTGAAAAAAATATTTTTGAAAAGCTGAGAAAATTCTCTATTTTTTGCTTTTTCGGACTTTGTTGATACGACCCTTAGTTGCTGAAATATTGCCATGCAAAGGTTAAAAAACAGGAAAATTGATGTTTTCTAAGTCTCACCCAAACAACCCACCATTTTCTAATGTCGATATCTCAGCAACTATAGGTCCGATTTACAATGTTAAAACATGAAACATTCGTGAAATTTTCCTGTCTTTTCGAAAAAAATATTTTCAAAAAATTTAAATCAAGACTAACATTTCAAATGGGCGTAATATTGAATTTTTGGCCCGATTGAAATGTTAGTCTTGATTTTAAATTTTTCAAAATATTTTTTTCGAAAAGATCGGAAAATTTTACGAATGTTCCAACATTGTAAATCGGACCTATAGTTGCTGAGATATCGACATTAGAAAATGGTGGGTTGTTTGGGTGATGGCCTATCTACAATCACTTAGCTTAGAAAATTTCACTTAGCTTAGGAATTTGAATCAATGGAAATGAAGCCGAGCTTCTACAATGGAAAAGTAATCAAATTAGAAACAGACGTATGGTTTGAAAAATTTCAAAATCTACGGTAAGTTGACGTTTCCATATCAAAGGTAAACAAACAACTGCATAGCAACGTATATCAGCCCAGCAAAATTTCTAAGTTGATTGTGAATGACGGCCGTAAGTTGCGTACTTTCCTAAGTAACTACTTTACTTAGATGTTCTAAGCTAAGTGATTGTAGATAGGCCATGAGACTTAGAAAACATCAATTTTTCTGTTTTTTAACCTTTGCATGGCTATATCTCAGCAACTATGGGTCGTATCAACAAAGTCCGAAAAAGCAAAATATAGAAAATATTTTTAAATTAAAAACTGCGACTATTTTCAAAAAGTTACCTAAAAATGGTTATAACTTGGAAACGGTGCACTTTATCAAAAATTTACTACATTACTTTTTGATTGCAAATTCGATTTTACATCGAAAAATGCAGTTGAAAATTTTTTGCGACCAATATTTCGATTTTTTGAAAAAATCTGTATTGATTCAAAAAGTCATAACTCGGTCAAAGATTTTTTGTCCATTCTGGAAATTTCTGAAAAGTTGGCATTTTATGTCCTCTAAAACATATCAAAAAATAAAAAAAATTAAAAATAGTGTTTTCTTGCAAATCAAGTTTTAGTGACAAAAAGTTAAATTAAAAATCACCAAACTTTTTTTACCGTGTATCATTTTTTTTTCAGTGTAGTCCATATCCATACCTACAACTTTGCTGAAGACACCAAATCGATCAAAAAATTCCTTCAAAAGATACAGATTTTTGAATTTTCACATATCATTTTTGTATGGACAGCTGCCAAATTTGTATGGAAAATTATATGGACAAACTAATGATGCAAAATGGCATCTTTGGGCATACCGAAGGCACCAAAAAAGTTTCAGCCGGATTAAAAAATACAAAAAAATCGAATGACTGAAATCTCAGAGAATTGCTCCAATGTTCGATGACTATGAGATGGTCATTTGGCAAAATAAGCAGCTCGATGGGATGAACTGTTTCAAAGAACAAATGAACACAGCCCGGGAGCGTGTTGACAGCTCCCATACAAACTGAGCGTACCCCGTTTTGTGGGCCCAGTGGGCCTAAGATGGCGGCTTTCGATATTATCTAGCCAAACTTTTGAAAATGGCGAATAGTTTAAATAAATATAGTTTTTGCCTTGTTTCGGTTTAAAACGACAAAATAAGCATTCTGTAATCATTTTCATTAAAAACTAGTTTAGAGATACGCCACGTACAAATATTAGTCTAGAATAGTTGAAGTGAGCGTGCCGCAAAAGCCGTCACGAAATAATAGTTTCATATGCAAATTTTGAGTTGCGTATTTGATGGGCGGACTCCTACGAGGCCCACTTGCCATCTGTTGGTGAATACGCGCAACTCACGAAAACTGTCATCTTAGGGTCCGGTTGAATGAACACAATAGAGCTTTATGACGTTTCGCGTACGCACACTAGCGCACCATTTGATTTTGCTGCCTGACAAAATTTAACCTCACTTTATTTTCGTGTACGTACACGCAATACATACGCACGTAGATTGCTCTATGGAGAACCCGCAGTCGAGCAGTTTTTGACAGTTCGCTCCATAAGAAATACATTGTATAAAAAATCAAAAACTGCTCGATTGGAAGTGCTCCATTACGTGATAGCTCACCCGCCATTTAATTATGGTAGAGCTATTCTCTCGACTTTCTTCTGTGGGTGTACAATAGCCCGTCCCATTTTGAGGTCATATCGAGGAATTTTGGGTGCTCACTTCTTAAATGATAGATTATGATGTTAGGAACAATGATTTCTTAGACTTGCTCGCACCCCCTCTTCGATTTACTGAAAAAGTTAAATTTTTTTTCAGCAAATTTTCTAAAATTGCTTGGAATCAATACAAAAACTGTTTCAATCAGGTGAGTATTTTTTACAAACGATAGGTTTTTGTCCATAGATTTTTTTTTTTTTTTTTTAATTTATATTTATTCAAATTTCTTTTCCATGTACATTCATTTAGTTAAAATATTTTTGAGTGTCCAATCACAAACGATGACTTTTCACCTCAATTTTAAATACTAGCAACTTTCATTTATTCATGAAATATTGTAGCTTTCGCTATTCAGTGATTTCAAATGTAGGAGGTCCTACATGTACAAAAGGAAAAGGGATACCTTAAAACTAACTTATAAACTATATAAAGAGCGGATCAATGCAGCTGAAGACTGCAATGATTTTTGTCGAAATGCATCAATTATCTTATTGGACATAACATCCAAAGTGTCAACTTCGGCTAATTGATGAAGTTCACTGGTGCTGAACCAGGGAGGAAGTTTCAGAATCATTTTCAGAATTTTGTTCTGAATCCTCTGAAGTTTTTCTTCCTGGTTAAGCAACAGCTTGTCCAGATCGGCACAGCATAAAGCATGGCAGGTCTGAAAATTTGTTTATAAATTAACAGTTTATTCTTGAGACAAAGTCTAGAATTCCTGTTTATAAGTGGATACAAACATTTAATATATTTGTTACATTTAACCTGGATACTTTCAATGTGATCCTTGTAAGTAAGGTTTTGTCAAAACCAAGTCCAAGATATTTCACTTGATCCTCCCACTTTAAATTTACCTCATTCATCTTTATAATGTGATGACTTTTGGTTTAAGAAAATCAGCCCTTGGTTTGTGAGGGAAAATAATAAGTTGAGTTTTGCAGCATTTGGAGTAATTTTCCATTCTTTGTAATCTTCTTGTGATGACACGAAGGCTTCTGCCTTTGGCGGAGATGCTTGTGTCATCAGCAAAAAGTGATTTCTGACATCCTGGGGGCAAATCAGGCAAGTCAGAAGTAAAAATATTGTATAAAATTGGACCCAAAATGCTTCCTTGAGGGACGCCAGCACGTACAGGTAGTTGATCAGATTTGCTATTCTGATAACATACCTGCAGAGTACGATCCGTCAAATAATTTTGAATAATTTTCACGATATAAATCGGAAAATTAAACCTTTTCAATTTCGCAATCAAACCTTTATGCCAAACACTGTCAAATGCTTTTTCTATGTCTAGAAGAGCAGCGCCAGTAGAATAGCCCTCAGATTTGTTGCTTCGAATTAAATTTGAAACTCTCAACAACTGATGAGTAGTTGAATGCCCAAGGCGAAATCCAAACTGCTCATCAGCGAAAATTGAATTTTCATTAATGTGCGTCATCATTCTATTAAGAATTATTCTTTCGAATAATTTACTAATAGATGAAAGCAAACTAATGGGCCGATAGCTTGAGGCTTCAGCAGGATTTTTATCCGGTTTCAAAATCGGAATTACTTTGGCATTTTTCCAACTACTGGGAAAATATGCCAAATCAAAACATTTGTTGAAAATTTTGACCAAGCTACTTAAAGTTGCTTCTGGTAATTTTTAATTAAAATGTAAAAATGCCATCCTCACCAGGGGCTTTCATATTTTTAAATTTTTTGATAATAGATTTTATTTCATTCAGATCCGTATTAAAAACTTCATCTGATGAAAATTCTTGTTCAACAATATTCTGAAATTCTATTGAAATTTGATTTTCAATAGGACTCAAAACATTCAAGTTGAAATTATGAGCACTCTCAAACTGCTGAGCAAGTTTTTGAGCTTTTCCCCATTAGTTAATAGAATATTATCACCATCTTTTAAAGAAGGGATGGGTTTTGAGGTTTCTTAAGAACCTTTGAAAGTTTCAAAAAGGTTTGGAATAAGGTTTAATTTGTTCGACATCTCTTGCGAACTTTTCATTTCGCAGGAGAGTGAATCTGTGGTCAATAACCTTTTGCAAATCTTTTGAATTCGCTTCAGTGCAGGATCACGAGAACGTTGATACTGTCTTCGGCGAACATTTTCAGACGAATCAGAAGCTGAAGATCGTCATCAATAATGGGAGAATCAAATTTGACTTGGACTTTAGGAATAGCAATATTCCTAGCATCCAAAATTGCATTAGTTAAAGATTCCAAGGCTGAATCAATATCAGCTTTGGTTTCTAAAACAAAATCATGATTTAAATTATTCTCAATATGATGCTGATACCTGTCCCAATTAGCTTTGTGGTAATTAAACACAGAACTATTGGGTCTGGTAACTGCTTCATGAGAAAGTGAAAAAGTTACTGGAAGATGATCAGAATCAAAATCAGCATGAGTCACTAAAGGACCACAATACTGACTTTGATTTGTCAAAACCAAATCAATTGTTGATGGATTTCTAACAGAAGAAAAGCAAGTTGGCCCATTCGGGTATAAAACCGAATAAAGACCAGAAGTGCAATCTCTGAACAGAATTTTACCATTGGAATTTACTTTTGAATTATTCCAAGATTGGTGTTTGGCATTAAAATCACCGATGATCAAAAATCGAGATCTATGCCGAGTAAGTTTATTCAAATCCCCTTTGAAATAATTTTTATTTTCCCCAGTGCATTGGAATGGCAAATATGCAGCTGCAATCATAATTTTCCCAAAAGAAGTTTCAAGTTCAATGCCCAAACTTTCAATAACTTTTAACTTAAAGTCACGTAACGTGCTATAAGTCATACTACGGTGGATAACTATTGCAACTCCACCGCCATTTCGATTCATTCGGTTATTAGTTATAACTTTATAATCTGGATCACTTTTCAAATAAGTGCCAGTTTTTAAAAATGTTTCGGTTATAACAGCAACATGCACGTTATGAACTCGTAAAAGTTGAAAAATTCATTTTCTTTCGCTTTTAAAGAGCGAGCATTAAAATTCATAATATTGATGGAATTACTTAGATCCATGATTAAACTTCAGGGTAAGAACAACATCATTCGCAAATTTTAATCCAATCTGGATTGCTTCCATCATGGATGTAGCATTACTCATTGTTTGAATCAAACCAAACAGTGAGTTTTGCAAAAAGTCATTTTTCAAACGTAACATCGCCGAGATCAGAAGATCCCAAAGCGTTGCCAGCAGAAAAATTTTCAAATGAGATTTGAGGTACCTGCCCAATTTCAGAAAGATTGGTAGAGGATTTAAAATTCGTGGATGAACCCGAAACGACGTTAGCATAAGAAATGCCATTGTTGTTACCTAACTTTTCCACGGTAGGGGTATTTCTAGAATTGTTCGAGTGAGACAGCACGAACGTTTGATTTAAAGATGCAGGTACAACCTGACTTTGAGAAAATTTCGGTTTGGATTTCGGCTGATGCTTAGCACGAGAATCCAAAACCTTTTTCTGATGGGGCAATCCCAGAAATTTGATTTGTGATTTCCACCACAATTTGCACATTTAAATTGGGTGACTTCTTTCACGGGACAATTGTCCTTGTCGTGAGAAGAATCCCACAAACCATGCATTTTGGAACCATGGCGCAATGATCAGTACCGTGACCGAATGCCTGGCAACGCCGGCACTGGGTCAGATTCTGGCCATTACCGCCATGTTTCTTAAAATGCTCCCACTACCCGTACATGGAACAAAAACTGAACTTTGTCCAAAAGTTTCAAATTGTTGATTTCATTTCTGTTGAAATGAATCAGATAAAATTGTGAAGTCAAACCAAAGCGAGAAATATTCCCGTTTGATTTTTTCTTCATTGGTATTACTTGGGATGGGGCAAAGCCAAGCAACACCTTAAGTTCGTTTTTGATCTCATCCACCGACAAGTCGTTGGAGAGACCTTTCAAGACCGCCTTGAATGGACGAGCATTCTTGGTCTCATACGTGTAGAAATTGTGTTTGTGGTTTTCAAATAACCAACAAAAGTTTGGTGATCTTGTAAAGATTCCGTCAACAAGCGACATTCTCCTCTTCGACCAAGCTGGAACGAAACTTTCAAATTGCAAGTTTCCTTGCAATTCTTCAGTTGCGTTCGAAAGCTGGCCAAATCGGAGACGGAAGTCACTACAATTGGCGGAGCCTTTACTCGTTTCTCGACGGCAGAAGGCTCAGTACGAGGAGAAGGTTCCTTGTCATCAGTTTCGGATAAAACACCGAAACTGTTTGTCAATGGAATTGGAGGATTGACCTCACATTCAGAATCAGAATCAGACCTCAGAAGAGGCTGTTTTCTTTTTCTGTTTCCGTTAGCCGGTTTAGCGTTCAAACGCTTCACCGACGTAACGACCAAATCTTCAGAAGATTTGCGTTTACCTTTGTTTTGACGCATTTTGCAAGCAAAGTTCTCTTAAAAGATGGCTTCGTTTGTAAAATACAACAAAATTTCAGGTGGGGTTAGTCTTGAAAAGACTGTTTAGAATTTTGGAAAATAACTCAGGTTGTCTTTAAAAAGACTGTGAATTTTGTTTTGAAATAACTCTGAGCTTAGGTAGTAAAAAATACCGCAGCTCTAGCGTCCGTTCACCACGAAGGTTCGCAAGACACTGATTTGTCCATAGATATAAATGCACTATCGATATTGGACCAAAATTAAAGTTTTTGGTCTCTCTCAGGCGGATTTCTGTCGAAAAAATCGCATTTGTTCGAAACTTTTTTCAAAAATACTGCTTCAATTTACACAAAAAAATGAGAGTAATATTCATCACGAAATGGTGACAGATTTTGTGGCAAAAAATGTGTAATATTACATCAGGATTTGGTGAATTGTCATCAGTTTCTGATGAATATTCATCGAGTTCATATTTTAACACATTTTTTGAGGACATTCCATTTTCAACATTCCAAAAATCAACTTTTTTGCCTTTCTTACAAAAGAAAGGTTTATGGTTTGCTTTTGGAAAAAACGAATCGTCCCAGAAAAAATCCTATTACTAATTTGAAGGTTATGATGCGCTCTTTCGATTGAATTTTGGCCCGAAACCCGGAACTCAAAGCCTGATATTTGAGAGCTCTTTTTCTGAAATACTTGTGCGATGTCTGTATCCGCTCATAAAAATTTGTGTCTTCCATCATTGGAAAACCACTCGTAAAAACCACAATTTTTATATTTCAGATTTGTAGCCGTGGGGTCGGAGACGAACATTTAATTTTTTGATTCGCAATTTTCGACCAGAAAATGTGGTCAAAGCCATGCACTTTCGACCCTCCAGAGCCGAGGTATTTGAGTTTTAATGAGAAAAAAGATCCAATTTTCAAAATTTCTCACAATTCTGAATCAAGGCTAATTACTAATTACACGACGTTGCAAGCATATGTATTAAAGGTCAGGCTATGCTTTCTTGTAGTAATTTTGGCCACTGAATCCGAATCTGGAATCTAATTTCATGTAGACAGTGATGTTTTGGAGCTACGCCCATTTGGAATGTTATTTGCGTGTTCGACCAAACTTTTCTCGGGATTCGGTTTCACTTTGATTGATATTTTACTCACAGAACTTTTTATGTTTAATGTTTTTTTCTCGTTTTGATTATCTTAAGATCATCGTATAATCGCATTATGTTATTTTTTTGGGCTTAAGCTAATATGAGCATATAAAAAAGAACACCGGAGAAAATTTTAGGAAAAGCGGTTGCATTTAGATAAATTTGCTTGAACAATTGCATTAAAAATAAGTTCTAAAAGACATTTTAAAACTTTTTCTTAAAATGAAAATAGTCGAAGTTATTATTTTTTTTAAATTAGTGAGCAAACCTCCACTTTGAAAAGCTGAGAAAATTATCTAAAAACAGGAAAATTTTGTTTTCCAAGTCAACTAATGGTTCGATTTTCAATGTTAAAATATGAAACATTCGTAAAAGTTTCCAATATTTCTGAAAACAATCAGAATTGATCTGGAAATTTTGTTTAAATTAAACATAAAATTTGAACAAGTCTGCTGTCCTCTCTAGGACTATCCCTCAACTTCAGAGAAGCATTGAAGCATCCCGCGCGCAGCCACCACCACCAAGCTGACTGGAAACTATATTAAGAAATTCCATTTCCGCTCTATCTCCTGCCTGGCTTGCTGCCTAACTTGAGGCGCACCAAGCGAACCGTTAAATTCACCAACGTCAAACGCGGAAGCAGTCTGGTGGCTTGTCTGAGATGATGATGGACTTGGGTGCAAAATGTTCCTCCTTAATGACGACGAGGCTTAGATTCCCCATCAAATAATTATGTTTAATTTTCTTTTGTTGGAAAATCGGCTCGGAAAATGCTCAAGTGGTGTGAAATTTTCCTTCAGAGTGATGATTGCTATCTCGAAAGTTGGCTTTAAGGCAGGGTGAATTTTACTTTATTAGAAACAGGTTCGATTTCTGGGCAAAATCCACAGAAAAAGGGCAAACCAATAAATTATTTCCACCAGAAAGCCACCCCACGGGTTGGAAAAATCACAACACGCGTACACAATTTGTTATCGCTTTTCGTCATTTGGCCATAAATCTTGCCATCGACAACTGGCTGTTGGCTGCATGGGTGAGAAAATAAGGAAGTAACACTTGTTCAATTGTATTCGAAATGCCGAAAAAAAGGTGTCGGAACAGGTCCATGTGAGGTTGAGCATTTCTTGAGAAGGTCCCGCCCGGGAAATTTGTGGTGCAAATCCTGTTTGGTCTGCAGCCCGGGAAGTTCAGTGCGTTTTTTTTTTTTTTTTTCGGGAGCTATAATTTATTGCGGTAGAGTCAGTAAATCACCTTTTGATTACGGAGACCTTCACGTGCACATGAGACCGAAGTTGTCGTTTGTACGGAATTTGATATCAACTAATCGAATCGTGTACAGGAATTAGTTTTCTTTGATTGGAAATGCGGACTAACCAGCTGCGAAAAACTAGTTTCTGTTTTCATGTTAATCAAGCTAAAAAAAAGTTTTATGAAAAAGAAAACCAAAATTTACCCTCCAAATTTAAAGAATAATTCAAGAAAACGTATAAAGGCAAATGATATATTAAATTAGTAATAAACAATAAATCAATCAAACGATCAAAAAATAATTTGATTTTTCAGCAGGTGTGCCATTTTTAACTGTTGAATGTTTTAAAAATGTTTGGAATAAATACGTTTTATATTACCTGTTATTTCAGGGCAATACCAGATCAGATTATTTTACTGTAAAATCTATCCTATGATCTATCGAAAAAGGTGTACGTAAGTGTCATTAATAATAGAAACATTTTTTTAAAGAAAAACAAATGGCACATGAGTAAAGTAAAGAGTAAGTAAAGACCAATATTGCCAATTCTTCAATATATTAAAAAGAATTGTAACATGATCAGTTCATCTCTACAGTTTTTTAAAGGTCCTATAAACCTATAAAACACAATTAGCACAATTGACTATTGAACTTAAAAATGGTATAATTGATTCAAGTTCCCATTAAAACAAGTTTTTAAGATCAAACGATACTTTGTGCGTATGACAACTGAACTTTTCTAACCGACATTTTAGTCAAGACACCAACCGAGAGCATCGTCCGGCAGTCTCTCGACACCAATGATCAATTTGGAGTGCAAATTCTTCATTGTATGCTCTGTTTTCAACTTTCCAGTAACATTTTCTCAACTTGCAAACTTTACTCAATTTCCCAGGCAAAACTTACCACTTTCTCTCTCACCGGAAAACTTGCCGGCATTCTTCAAGGTCACTTCCGGGACACCAACCAGCAAACACCCGCCGTGATCGTGACAAAGTTGCTCCATCAAATTAAAAACTTGCCCGCCGACGACGCCGCCACCAAGCCAAACCGCGACTGATGACTGTGGGTTTGTATGTACTCAAGTCTATATTTGTTAGAGTAAAAGTCTTCAGCCGGCCCAGTAAACAAAAAACTCGAACAAAATATATAAAAAAAAACTAGGACTTGCAAGTTTCGAAATTGGAGTTTGTTCTTTGCAAAACGCAAAACTTTATCCCGCCCCACACACACCCGGTTTCCGGTCAGCAAACTGGGGAAAACTGGGCTAAAGATTTTCCCCCGGTATTGTGATGAGTAATTTATGGCCGCTCTTTTGAAGGCGCGCACCCGTTATCGATCTGCCCGCGCCGTTGTTGTCGGGAAAGTTTGCCACCGAGGAGTGCGCCAAAAATAAGATGCGGGGAAAATGTTTGACAGTTCCGAAGTTTGTGCATATGATTATATAATATATAATATATATATTACGGTGCACCGACTAGCATTTTGCCTTCCTCCTTGAGGTAAGTCTTTAATCCTGCAATAAAAATGAACTGCGAGATTGTGTGTTACCAAAATTGTCCATCAATTTTCTCAGCACTTTCTGACTCCATTTAAGCCAAATTGTGTCAAACTAGAGTCCCATACATCGAGTTTCAAACTTTTTGAAGTTTCATTGAGTAACCAGATCTCACTTATCTGTATGTAAACTTTATCCAGATCAATAATTCGATCAACTTTTCAACTTTTCAGCACTTGTGCGAAATGTTAAACTTTTCGATTCTTTTATTATTAGTAGAGAAAAGTACACAGAAAAAAAAGTGTAAATTTACACGACACCGAAATCATGTTTAAAACGTAAAGGTGCTCGATGTAAATTTGAAATTCAATGTAAATGGTTGTATTGCATTTTAAGAGCTTTAATGTAAAATTAGATTCAACGTAATTTATGAATTTCATGTAAATGGATCATTTGTCACCATCAAATCATAAATTTGAAAATATGAAAAACATGTAACTACATATTTTATGTAATAATCTTTAAATGTAAAACCCGAATCGCATTTAAATTTCAAATGAAAGTTTGTTTTGCGAATGACAGCTCAAAAGACTGACAAAAACAAACAGCTGAAAGTAGTTGATGTTTGGCGCAAGCAAAGTGGACGTGTTTTTTTGATTAAGTGCCAAATTTTGCGTTAAAGAAACTACATTATCAAACATCGAAGAAGCTTCTTGTTTCTCAGAACATTTAGGCAACACAAGAGAACTTTGGTTAAGTTCGGGGAAGGTTCCGGATGGAGAGAAGCATTTGAATTTATATTGCTCAAATTACATTCAGGAGCGATGGTAGTTCTTCCAACACATTAATTTGATCCATCTTAAAAGGAATGTGCAAAGCTTTTCCGGTTGCATTGGAGCTGATTTAGTAGGTAAGTAAATTTTAAACAACAATGCATAAGGGCAGTAGTGGGTGTGTAAACAAAGAGTGTTTCCCTTTCATGCCAAATGTAAACATTCTTTTGCGTGAGCAAGACTCATTCTTTGTTTACAATCCCACTACGGCCCTTTTGCATTGTTTTGCTATTATTACTTACAAAATCATTTGACAGCTGCAGCGGTGAATCATCCGTCGTGACGATAACCCGAATAAGTGCAGCTTCCATCTTCCCGCCCTCTTTATCTGACGAAGCACGGATGGTAAGCTGATCTGACAGCGTTGTAGGTCTTGGTTTGGGGGATTTTTCCTTCTCGTCCACCCCGCCGACCTGGACAGTAGAATCTCGAATTCAACGATTGGCCCAACTTCGGCATCGTACGCTCGCGGAATGATTGGGGTCTAGGTGATTTCCCTCATCCCACATTGTAAGCGGCGGCCGCAAAGCTGCCGCATCAGTAGTGACCGGAGATCTCGTTGGTTTTTCGTCCATCTTCCGGTTCGATGGTGCACCACTCTTAACTTCCGCATTAAATCCACGTCTTGTGCCTACCGGTTATTTTTTCCTTGTAATTACATATGATATTTCGTCTAAATTGCACGACTTTGTGATGATACTTACGAAATAGGCTTTTAATATTATAAATCACTTTAGTTATCCAAATATCAAACCACTTTTATTTATTTATGTTTTCAACGTTCAACGTTCTGTCAGTTGAAGGTGTCGGATTAGTTTACACGACAATCTTTACATACCATGGTTTGCTAAAATTGAACTAATTCCAACTCCGACAAGCAGTTGGATTTTGATTTTGAATACTTGTTTGTGTACCCAAAAGAGAGTACAGAATTTCTAAAAGTTGAGATGTTATTTTTGAACTAACACGTAATTTGCAACAATCGAGCTGTCAAATCTGCAACATGGAGTTAAACTTTCTATGAAGTTGCTGTGAAGTTTAGGTTTTTTAATTCTCTAGATATACCTAGATAGGTAATTTTTCCAAAAGAAATATCCTAAAAACTCAATAAGGCTCTACGTTAGGGGTGCCCAACCTTTTGGCAATGCGGGCCAGATCTGATTTTCCTAGAACGGAGTAGGCTTGTTTAAATTTTTGGTGTAAAATAATTTTATAAAGTAGTTTTGCAAATAAGACACAAACTTTTTGATTTTAAGTTAGAAAGAAATCAAAACTTAAAAAAATTAATTTAATTTGCAATAATTGCCCCTGATCGCATAAATGTCCCATATGCATTTTCATCGATTTCGAGTTTTTGATGCAGTTTTGTTCAAAATTGTGTTCTCTTTCAAAAGAGCCTATGACATCCAATACTTTGTTCCAAAAATCCGGAGGAAATCCAGTTTTTTCGCGAAAACTTAACACGTAGCCGTAGTGTATGGGACAAATTTCAATTGCTTTATTCTCAGCTTGCTGTTTTTGCATATGGGATATTTATGCGAACATGGGCAGATAAGGCATTTATTGAGATGATTCATACGTCAAAAAAATTTAATTTGGATGAAAAAAACTGTGTTCTTTAAAGATTTTTTGCGTTGCGGTGAAATCATTTAAAATAAACTGCAAATTTAAACAGTGGAATAATATAAATTTTTAATCAATTCCAATTCATTGTTCTTCGTTTTTTTTTTTTTAATTTTGCACTTCAAATATTGCAAACAATTTGTTTCAAATTGATTCACTTGCCTGTAGTTCGGAATACGTTTTTCCAGCAATATTTTCTGATTTTCTGTTAAGACAATTGAAACTTTTGCAAATTAATGTATTGTTTTCCTTTGTAAATTTACAGTCAAGATTGATACGAAAAGATGACTTCAATCAAAATGTGGTCTTTTGTCTACATACAGTATGTAAAAAAAGTATTTACACCCCTTGGGCACTATGCACATTTTGTGATGAAACATGTAAACAATTTAATGTTGACAGAAACCTAGTACTACGTTTTGTTCAGAAACTCATGCCAAATATTTTGCTACAAAAAGCTCATGAAAAGATGATTTCTATAAAAAGTTATATAACAAATACTATTACAAAAATCAAAAAAGGTGCAAAAAAAGTTTGTACACCTTTCAAAAAATTACCATAAATATAGTTTTTGTTAACAAATCACCATTAATCCAGTCTCCAAACTCCAAACAGGCATCCTTGACTGATTAAAAAAAATTGGATTGAATATAAAGTTTACTAACTACTCAGTATAAAAGTTTGTATAGCTCTGGAAATTCTATATAAAACTTATCTAAACTTAATTTTGCAAACTTTTAACTCAACTAAATGTCAATATATTACCATAGAATTGCTAAATAAACATTTTGGAGTGGGTATAACACCGTTTTGGGGGCTTTGTATCGATAGAATAGATTTTTCGTTGGAATTTCATACCAACCCGGAATTACGTCGTCTGAAAATCCGCCGGCATCCGAACCGGTCCACGATTCACAAGTCAACCTATATGCCATCGGAAAAAGCATAAAATTTCCGATCTTTTGATACCCAAACATCTAGGATTTCTATAAAACCCACGTTTTCGTTTTCGTTTCGTTTGAGCAACCTGCCAAAAATGTATGGAATTTCGTAATTTTTGTTCTCGTGGATCAAACTGTTCTATAAGCTATTGTGTTTTATATGTTTATAGGTTCTTTAAAAAACTCTAAAAAATCAAATCATTCGAATTATTCGCTCTACACATTGCCTTGCGTTCTCGATTGCGAGATTACTCTATGTACTTAAACCAGGTGTCCGAAGGCCTGATTGTTGAGACAATCGCAAACCTCTTTTACACCTAAGCACATAAGCTTCCATCCACCCCGGGATTCGAACTGACGACCTTTGGATTGTGAGTCCAACTGCCTACCAGCGACTCCACCGAGACAGGACCCTGGGAGACGACTCCTACACCTGGACTGAGCTATCAACCTAACATCTAGCTTAAACCGGGGCCAAGATTTTCTTCCCCATCCGACGGAAGGCGTGATCAGACAAATCTCGTCTCGAAAAATGCCAAAAAAACTATAAATTTCCTTTTGTCCTTTTATACTTACAACACCACTGATGCAAAAAAAAACTTTACCCTACCCAATTTTGATTACTTGAAACTCCGACAAACGCCCGTCCCAGTCTATCGCCTAAGTTAACTTACAGGTCGTTGAGTTGAGTTGTCAAAGTGGTCATAGTAAACAAAAACAACATCGAGTGCGTACCGTGCGAATAAAATTGCGACGTTTTGTAGCTTTTGGCTCGGAAATCTAACTTGAAGATCCTGTAGGACACGGTAGATTTCGAAGGCGGCTGGTGATTTGGATACCGTTGGGCGAATAATTTCTAGCCCAATGGCGATCAACTGCCGGGAACTGGCAGAAAGGGGCTGGTAAGATTTGTGGGAACGGAATCGCCGCAGGGAATAAAACGCGTAGTTCACCGACTAAAACTAAAACTCTACTTTTTATTCGACTTGTCTCTTGCGCGGCACAGAGAAGAATGAGCAAATGATCTGTGTGCGTGTGTCTGCAACAGGGGTGTGCTGAGCCGGCAACGTGTAGGTGTAAGTGTGTGTGTTATGTGTAAATGTTCGCAGGGGCAGGACACCACCACAGTGCCCCTCCAGTTACACCAGGAATCTAATGCGGTGGCCAGATGGGGTAACTACTGTCTTCTTGAGCTCCTCGACGTCCTCCTCAACGATGAATGCTGGCTTGATCCGATCGATAGTTACCCGCTGACTCTTTCCTTTGATCAGTAAGTCGAAGCACTTGTCACCTCGATGGAGTACTTTGAACGGTCCCTCGTATGGCCTTTGAAGCGGTTTCTTGACCATGTCAATTCGTACAAACACGAACCGACAGTCCTTCAGATCGCGCTGAACGAAAACTTTCGGTTTGGCGTGGTGCTGTGGGTCCTTCGGCTTGAGCTCGTCGAACACGCGATGCATCTCCTTCGCGTAGTCACTGCGGTCCAGCTCCGTCTTGGGAGCATCGAAGAACTCTCCTGGAACTCGTAGCTGTTGGCCGTAGACTAGCTCCGCAACAGAACAGTTGAGATCCTCCTTGAGGGCCGTTCGCAGACCAAGCAAGACCAACGGTAGTCGGTCAGCCCAGCGCTTGGGGTCTGTACACATTAACGCGGCCTTGAGCGTTCTGTGGAAGCGTTCTACCAACCCGTTAGCTTGAGGGTGGTAAGCAGTGGTACGAAGATGTTCCGAACCAAGGAGATGGTTCAGCTCGCGAAACAGTTCAGATTCGAACTGTCGTCCTTGATCCGTCGTTACCTTCTCCGGCACTCCAAACCTAGCGATCCACGTCGAGTTGAAGGCTCGCGCTACTGTCTCAGCTGTCATGTCGGTAATTGGTACAGCTTCGGGCCAGCGTGTGTAGCGGTCTACCATCGTCAGCAGATACCGATACCCGTTAGACGGCGGCAGAGGTCCAACTAGATCCACGTGGACGTGTTGGAATCGGCTCTTGGGTAGGTCAAACCTGCAGACCGGCGCCGTGGTGTGACGTTGGATCTTCGACTGTTGGCAGTGGATGCAGCACTTCACAAAATCGGCGACGTCTTTGTTCATCGAAGTCCAAACGAAACGGTCCGTTACCAAGCGCCGAGTGGCTCGGACGCCGGAGTGTGACAAGCCGTGCATGGTTTCCAGAACACGTCGACGGTGCGGCAGCGGAATGTACGGACGGACCTTACCTTCCACCGAGATGTCACAGTACAATCGATCACCATTCGCAGTGAACGGACGTTGTTCGAACTTCAAGGACGGAGATTGCAGCAGGCCTTGCAATTCGCTGTCACCAACTTGATCAGCTGCGACATCTGCGTAGTTGATGACCGTAGGAGTTGAAATTGTTTCCACTCGCGAAAGTGCGTCAGCCACCACGTTGTCTTTGCCGCTGATGTGACGAATATCCTGCGTGAACTGCGAAATATACTGCAAGTGTCGGTCTTCGTGCGGCAATCGAGCGGGAGAGTTTGACGTCAGCGCGTGCGTCAGAGGGTTGTGATCGGTAAAGATCGTGAACGTCCTACCCTCCAATAAATGTCGAAAGTATCGAACAGCCATCTTCATCGCCGTGAGTTCTCGGCCAAAGGTGGAATATTTCTGCTGTGCAGGCGAAAATTTCTCCGAATAGAAGCCGAGAGGTTTCCACCCACCGCCGACGAACTGCTGTAGCACCGCCCCAGCAGCGGAGTTCGAAGCGTCGATCATCAGTCCGAGAGGCTTGTTGGGATCTACGTAGTACAGCAACGCTGCATCAGAAAGCGACTTTTTGCACTGCTCGAATGCCTGCTCTGCCTTGTCCGTCCAGGTCACTTTTCTAGTGTCGTTCTTTTTGTTCCCTGGGATCAACGCTCGGAGTTCGGCTTGCTGGTCGGTTGCTTGAGGGATGAAACGCTTGTAGACATTGAGCAATGCCAAAAACCGCCGGAGTTGTTTAACGGTCGTGGGCAGCTCGTACTGGCGCACAGCCTGCACCCGGTCCGGAAGCGGCAAGATTCCATCCTTATCGATGAGGTACCCCAAGAATTCGACCTGCTGTTGAGCGAACTTGCATTTGGAGAGATTAACCACCAGTCCATTCTCCCGTAAGCGCTGGAACACGATTTTGACGTGCTCCCGGTGTTCTTGAGGACTCGACGACGCGATGCAGATGTCGTCGATGAATGTGATCACGAACCCAAGGTCTCCGAAGATCCTGTGCATGTACCGTTGAAACGTTTGACCCGCGTTGCACAGGCCGTTCTGCATCGTGGTGAATTCAAACAGGCCGAACGGAGTGATCACCGCCGTCTTCGGGACGTCCTCGTCGTCGATCGGGATCTGGTGGTAAGCTCGCTCAAGGTCAATCGTGGTGAAAATGCTTTTGCCCTGGAAAGCGTTTAGCAGATCATGGATATGGGGGACCGGGTACCGGTCGGGGACTGTTACCTTGTTGAGGGCACGGTAATCACCTACGAAGCGCAACTGCCCGTTCTTCTTGGGTACGCAGTGTAACGGGCTGGCCCAGGGACTCGAGGATGGTCGACACATACCCAACTCCGACATCAGCTGGAACTCCTTTTTGGCTGCGTCGAGTTTATCTGGAGCCAGCCGCCGAGCCTTCGAAGCGACGGGTGGGCCTTTGGTCAGGATATGGTGCTTCACGTCCCTTTCCTTCACGGCGCGTTGCATGGTAGACGGCAGCGTGATTTCACGGTACTCCAGCAGCAAGTCCTTGAACGGATGGCTGGAATCAACTGTTGTCACCGTGTGAATTTCAGCTGCGGAGAGGCCGCCCACACACTGTAGGTTCGTTTTCCCGTCGATGAGCCGGCTGTTCTTGAGATCCACCAACAATCCGAAAAAAGCGAGGAAATCGGCTCCGATGATGGCGACACTGACATCCGCTACGATGAAGTTCCAACGAAACTGCCGTCGGAGCCCCAAGTCTGTCGTGATGAAACGGGAGTCGTAGGTTTTTATCACCGTCCCATTCGCAGCGTGCAAACGGAACGACGACGGTCCCTTGAGGCGGTCCTTCTTTGTCGCAGGTACTATCGAAACATCCGATCCCGTGTCGATGAGATAGCGGCAACTGGACGAGCGGTCGTTGAGCAGTAAGCGGCGACTTTCTGTTGCTCCGTTCACCTTCGCCGTTTCAGGTGAACTGCAACCTAGTTTTTTGAGTCCTTGAAGACGCACGGTTCACGGCACTGCTGTGCGTTACGTCCGTACTTCCTGTGGTACCAGCAAACGCTGTCCGCCGGGGCACCAGACTGACGGCTTCGGGAAGAAGATCGGCTGCGTCCGTCAGAAGTCTTCATCCGACGTACCTCAGCAGTTAGCTGAGCGATTTGGTCCTGGAGATCGCTAAGCCCGGGTACGGCTGCGGAAGATGTGGCGGCTACGACAGACGGTGAAAAATCGGTGATTTTATCTGCCATGTTTGCCAGTTGCTGCAGCGTGTTTCCATCGCAAATCGACAGGATTGTCTTGACGCGTTCTGGCATTCGCTGGATAAACAGCACCCGCAGCACACTTTCGTTCACGTTCAAACCAGCTGCGAGTTCCAGCATACGGGCCAAGAGATGAGATGGCCGCATGTCCCCAAGGTCGCAAGAGTTCAGCAGCTGCTCCAACTTTCCTTGGGCCGAAACTTCGTAGCGCGAAATCAGCCGTCCCTTCACTGCTGGGTATTTGTTTTCCTTTGGGGTTCTGTCACGATGTCGGCCACTTGGATAATGACAGTCTGGTCGAGCTTGCTGATGATGTGGTAGTATTTTGTTTCGTCCTGTACCACACCCGCGAGAGCAAACTGTGCTTCTGCTTGAGCAAACCACATCCTTGGGTCGTTCTTCCAAAATTCTGGAAGCTTAACTGCAACTGCCGCGGTGACAGCCGAGGTGGCAGGATTGTTTGTCTCGTTTGTCTGTGTTTGCGCTTCCATCTTGGTCTGCTGATTCAGCGGTGGCGTAGTCAGGGCCCCAAGATGGCGTCGGTTGCGAGCGGCGAGAAAAAAAAATCCGATTTCGCTGGAAGTTTCGCGGAGACCGGTCGTCGGGGTCGATTTTCCACTTCTTTTCAGCGTCGCGGGTCACCAATGTGGGAACGGAATCGCCGCAGGGAATAAAACGCGTAGTTCACCGACTAAAACTAAAACTCTACTTTTTATTCGACTTGTCTCTTGCGCGGCACAGAGAAGAATGAGCAAATGATCTGTGTGCGTGTGTCTGCAACAGGGGTGTGCTGAGCCGGCAACGTGTAGGTGTAAGTGTGTGTGTTATGTGTAAATGTTCGCAGGGGCAGGACACCACCACAGATTCTTTTCTGATTTGCTGTGTCTGTTATAATACTAATCATCTTCTAGATAGCGACGACGTTGGATTAGTGTGCGAAGGTGACTAAAATATAGTACCAACTTGCTGAATGTGCCGGTGGCAACACGAAGTCGCTACATCTAGACGGTAAGAAGGGTAAAGGGAAGGTCTTCCTTATAGCAACTAACCGTTCTCAAATTCAACACAGCTGACAACATGGTCTAACCACCGACAAGAAGGGCTACTCGTTTTGCCGTTGCTGGTGCTGGAACCCTCCATGAAGAACCCAAGAGCTCGAGTCTAGATGTGGGCTTCTCCGAAGACGTCAAATTCCTGTAGCAGAGTGCGATGGAGGCTTCGTAAGCTTCCAGAATAATCAATGATTACTTTAATGGTATCGCTTGATTCCTGGGAATGAGGGGGCACAACTACATGCTTTCACGGTGCCAACGAGCGCCTCCATGACAAAGATGACCTGAGTGTTCAGCAGGTGGGACGAATTAATCAGCGCATCGATTTTATTTGTGGATTTAACAATGTGTTTCGTTGCAGCTCCCGGTTCGAAGCTGCTTTGTCCTGCGCAAGGGTTGCAAAATCGAGCATCGAAGACGTGCTATCCATTACAAGCTGCATCAGGTCATTCGTGTCCGCTTTCTTCACTTGTCTACATTTGATCGAACCCCTGGCGTGAGATGAAAATACTGGCCGTAATTTGGTGCGAGGATCTGCAGTAGGTAGATGTGACTGCCGTGTTCGATTCTCAGACGTTTGATATGCCGCTTGTAATATCTCGATTACAACATTATTATGTGTAAATGTGAGTATGTATTGATTGATTTTAAATTCCCTAGTCAATTCCGCAGAGCTAAATTCACAATTTATTAGTTTATACAGCCAACTCTTTTTTTAATTTTATTAAGTGTTTTTATTACTCCGTTGAATTTCAAATCTGATTATATTTTCAATTTTTTAATCCACTGTAGTTTGGAATCATTTACTTTTGTCATTTCCATTCAATAAAAAGCACTGTTTAAAGTCAGCTGCTAATATTGATTAGAAAAGATATCAAAACAATGACCTTTCAAACAACATATGGCCATAAAAGAATTTGAAATTTACATCGGATTTAAAATTCAACGGAGTGAATTTTTTTATTGCTTCGGTAAATTTACATTATTTTCATCGGAAATTTACATGTTTTCGAAGACTTCATTGCTCGGCATGTTTACGTCGGAAGGCATGTAAATTTCAGATGAAGTTAATGTAAATTAGCATCATTAATGACGTGCACTTTTGGTACATCATAAATGATGTAAATTTACCGGATTATTTTTTTCTGTGTAGGCCTTATCGTCATGCGAGAATGACAGGAAAAGTCAATAGCGGAATTGCAAAAAAATAGCTTATGAAATATGGTGCAAAAACTAGTTTTGCACCGAGTTTTATACAACATTTTATAGGCTACAACCATGGTGCACTTACCTTAGAACATCTGAGTAAAGAAAAATAGATAATTTACTTAGGAACACAGAAAAAAATGATGGTAATATTCATCAGGAAATGGTGACAGATATTGTGATAAAAAAAATGATAAATTTTACCTCAGAAAATGATGAATTTTCATCAAAAAATGATGAAATTTACCTCAAATAATGATGAAATTTACCTAAAAAATGATGAAATTTACCGCAAAAATGTTGAATTTTACGAAAGAATGTGTATTATTGTATTAAAAAATGTGTACTTTGTGGCTCAGAAAGTGGAAGGATAGGTATTGAACTGTCATCCATTTCAGAGAACGTAAATAAAACATTTCAAACGAATATTTTTTTCATGACTGTCAGGGTACTTTGTGCTTGATCACTCTAAGAACTCGGGTTGGTTCTTGGACAACTTTTGTTCAACTTAAATAAATGTCTGAACAACACCCGGACTATTCTTCCAAAACAGTCCGGAAGAAGCACCAACACAAACTCACCAAAACAAACGACGACGGCGGCACAAAATCTGCGACGATTCCTGGACGTAAACACCTGGACACACTGGCACCTTCCTCCAGACCGATCCGGAAGAAGCACCAACACAAACTCACCAAAACACACAACGACGACTGCACAGAATCTGCAACGATTGTTTGACGCACGAGCGACCAAAACTCCCGGACACGCGACGATTGAATCAAGATCCGACAGGTTTCTGCCAACCACTTTTCAAAACGTTGCGTTTGACAGTTGTCAAAGTCCCTGAGTCAAAAGATGATTGAATATTGTACCTAAATTTGATGAATATTACTCAAGTATGCGAGTAGCAAAAATAATGTTGAATATTCATCAAAAATTAAGTAATATTACACATTTTTTGTGTAAAACCTGTTTGACAAAAAAAAATTCGTTATTCAACAATTATAGAGGCAAAATTCATCATTCTATTTTTCAACATTCTGTTTTCAACCTTCCATTTTTACATTATTTTTTGCTGTGAAAGTACGTAACTTACGGTATTCATCTACAATCAACATAGAAAATTTGCTGGGCTGATAAACAGTGCAGTTGTCTGTTTACCTTTGAAAGGGATACGTCAACATACCGTAGATTTTGAAATTTTCCAATGAATGCATCAAGTTTCTAATTAGTTTACTTTTCCATTGTATAAGATCAGATTCATTTACATCGATTCCTAAGCTTCACAGAAAAAAAAAGTTGAATTCATTCCAAATGTTGAAAATTTGGTAGGTTGAATATTAACTCATTTTTTGAGTAATATTACATAAAAAATGTGTAAAAATGTAAACCTGATGAATATTCATCAAAAACTGATGAATATTCATCATTTTCTGGGGTAAAATTAATCATTTTTTTGCCATAAAATCTGTCACCATTTCCTGATGAATATTACCATCATTTTTTTTCTATGTAAGTAACATTCTTATTTAAATGGTTGTGGGTAGCCCATTAATTTCAGGTCTCAAAAAACGTTTGAAAATTAAACCTACAACAATCAATCGATCGCATTATCGATCCGGGCATTGCCTTTACCAAAATGTATGTGATCCAATCTCAGAAAGTGTATAAATAACATAACTATTGATAGCGTTATCAGATCTTCGATGTTTTAGGTTTTTCAATTATCTTACTAACAACGGGTCTTATGATGGACCCGGACACCATTTATATAAAAAATGTCTGAGATCCGGCTTCGAAATTATATATAAATAACACTTAAGTGCTCCAAACTTTTCATAGGGTTATCAGATCTTCGATGTTTTAGGCTCATTTGAAAGGTCGTTCAATTATCTAACTAACAACGGGTCGAATGATGGATCCGGACACCATTTTTATCGAAATATCTGAGATCCGGCCTCCAAAAAGTGTTTAAATAACTCTTAAGTACTAATAACTTTTGATAGGGTTATCATATCCTCGATGTTTTGAGCTCGTTGGAAAGTTCTTTCAATATAACTAACAAAAAACCTTTTGCTATCTTCTGACTTTCCTCAAATATTTTTTCAGAATAACTTATGAAGTACTGTACACTCAACCCCCGGTGGTTGGTCACTTTTTCGTTTGACACTTTTTTAGTTTGTACCCCGTTGGTTGGTCAAAGTCAAACTAAAAAGTGACGAACTGTCACTTTTTACACGGCGCTCACGCACACTATCAAAACAAACGTTTGGTAGTGTGTGTGAACTCCGTGTAAAATGGGTGTCAAACTAAAACGTGACCCCGTTCGTTTGACAACAGTTGGTGTCAAACCATCGGGGTTTGAGTGTACTAAACTTGATGATTTTAAATAGAGACTAATGTGACTCCAAGACGGATCAAATGAGACTAAAACGATCAAAATCCGTGAAATCAATCCGGAGATAATCGAGTGACAATCTTTGTCCACCCGTCCACACATCCACACAGACTTTTGCTTAGAACATGATTCAGAGTCGATAGGTACACGTGAAGATGGGTCTACGAGGTCGAATTAAGAAGTTCATTTTCGAGTGATTTTATAGCCTTTCTTCAGTAAGGTGAGGAAGGCAATAACTTTTCGTTGGACTTTTTGAACTTTTTGTCCCGATCGGTCTCAAAAATTTTTTGGGGGTTCTTTGGCCGAAATAATTAGGCCCTTATTTTTTGTTTGGCCATTAGGTTGACCAACACCGTGTTAGGGTGGTCCAAAAAATGGAAATTTTCACCGATTTTTGAAAACAAAAACACATTTTTAAAAAAATCATAAGTTGCGTATTTCAATTACGAAAATTATGGTACCCTCACATATATAGGTCATCGCTGAAATTTTAAAGTTATCGCAGTGTTAGTGAAAAAAGTAGTTTTTTTTTTTTGCCGTTTCCACCCTTTTCCCGTTTTTGCGCGCGGCGCATCGAAAAATCCACTTTTTATTTTCAAAAAATCGTATCTCGGAATATTGAAAATATAACTTCACCATTTTTTGATATGTTATGACCCCCTAACACGGTGTAGGTCATCCTAATGGCCAAACAAAAAAAAACACGGGTCTAATTATTTCGGCCAAGGAACGCCCAGAAGAAATTTGAGACCGATCGGAGAACTTTTTTTTTCGATTCATGCTGTTTTCGTGGAGAATTGCTGTGTAAGCGTTGGAAAATGCATTTTAACTGGTTTTCGGTTGATTAAACTTAAATTTTCATTAAATTTTTTAAGTTTTTCGAAAAAAATATTTGTTATGTTCCCTGATTGTTTAGGCCAACATTGAAAGGGGGGAAGGGGGGGGGGGCGACATAAACTTTGAAAAATATTTGCAACGGCCTAAGATCTTTTAAAAAACTAATGATACCATTAATTAAATGGCACTGTTTCCTCTAGGTCAGGGGTGACCAAAGTAAGGCCCACGAGGTAATTTTTTGTAGGCCGCGGACCCATTTTGAATGATTGTGTTAAATGGCCCTTTGACGTTCATAACACGTTTAAACGTGATTTAAAAGAGTAAATTATGTTAAAATTTTCATAAAATATTCATTGAAATTTTATTACAATTGAAGAATTTTTGAATAATCCTTAAACAACTATTTATAATTAAGATTGCACAACATTTAAAAAATAAATTACTCGATTACACATTACACGACAAAGTTTGTGTCACCCCTTCTAAAATATATTTAAAAAATTAATAAAAAAAAAACAATTTAAATACATCTTTTAAACATTCACACGAAAGTTGCAATGAAAAGCAGATAAATAATATTTATGGCTCTATTTTTTTTTAATTTATGATTTTATTACAATTTAGCCAATTGATTGGAGGTTTATTGTACAAAACTTTTTTTCTAATATTTTGTTTTTTTTCTTTAGTTTTATAGATTAAAAATAAAAATAAACATTTTTTCTCATATGGCCCGCAAGCTCATGTGAGCTTCAAATTTGGCCCGCCATTTAAAAACTTTGAGCAACCCTGCTCTAGGTTACTCTGTGTCAGTACCTCCGAGTAAAACGTAATTCAACGTCAATTGTAAAAAGTCTCAGAAGTCCATGTCGGATCGGCTAATTTTCTGCTGGTGTAATCGAAAACGGAGTCGGTGGAATCAGCTTATTTTGAAGAGCTGAAGTCGAAGTCGCTAAATTTTTATCTGAAGAGTGACACAGCCCCACCCCCCCTGCGTTACGTAGTAAAAAAACGATTTTCTACACTTTGTACAGAAAACTCTCTTCGAACATTCAGATAAACGCCACCCAACTTTACGTGCCAAATTCCCACGAGAATGTTAATTTTCTGGCTTCTTCACCGCAAATACCCAGCAAAAATTGGCAGCCAAGAAAAGTGCCATAATTATTGACACGACGACAATACCCGATCTAATTCCATTCCGTTCGTTTGCTCTGTGTTCGCTCTTTTCGTGGCGCGATAATTCAATAAACTTTTACTCATGTTCTCACACGAAAATATTATTGGTTGGTTGGTTCGTTCACGATTTACGTGATTGCGGGAGCTACTGCTGATCCCACTGATTGGCATGTATTCAGTGAAATGCTCCCACTTGTAATGCTCATCCAATTATGATTCTTTTTTTGCTTCGCGTCTTTTTTTTTCTTGGATAAAACCGGTGCAAATTGAAATCGTCAAAACATCGTTTGCATTTAAATGAGATATTATCGATAATTCCTCCATTATATCCAGTATAAAATCCCGTCCCCTGTTCCACGTGTTTGGGCGCGAAAAGGTGTTCTCCTGAATGGAATATCAACTGGGCTTCTGCTTGGGATTTTGATTTAAGGATGGAGAGGAAAGAGGGTTGTAATCGCTGTGTTGACATTGGAAACTGTAGCTAAGGAGACATTCCATCAATCAAAATGAGAGTATGTCAGAAAAGATTTTTGTGATGAAAAAAAAATCTTAGAATGTCAAAGAACCTGAGCGATCTATTTTAATTACTTCTCATTGTGTCATTAAGATACGTCATTGAATCATTAAATTTCTTGATACTTTTTTCAATTAAATGTTCTATGCAAATCTAAGTGTATATTAGTTTAGTCGTTAATTTTCCGGAATTTCAAGATAACCAGAAATTGTACGAAAAATGTTATCTTCATATCATCAATATATTCAAATATTGAAATGCAAGAATCCAGTGTTAACAGTTTCAAAGTTTAAATCACACATGGAACCACTCATGTGCGTGCAATTCGAGATGAGTCTGCAAAACGACCTCCCCAAAGCGACCACATCAATGTCTGTATCTGCGACATGCTGCCTTTCTTCAACCTTCAAACCTTCGTCCCATGGCAACTTAATCGCCCTGAATGGTCGGGGCAGGTCACATTGTTGGGTAACACCCTCCGGCCCGAGACTAGCCGGTTGCGGATTGTTTGGGTTTGAAGTGGCTGTAAAACTGCTTGTAATAAAATTCTCCAAATTCCATAAGTCCATATAATTTTCTGGTTAGTCAACAGTACAAATCATCGCATCCATCGTCCTGGGATCCCTCGGAGAAGAGAGGTTTTCTTCTGCCCTTTTTAAACGGATTCGACATGGGAGACTTGACGGTCCCCTTTCAACCGTGCCATATGTGGGCGAGGAATGACTTGCCAAAGTAACACGCTGAAAAGGGAGAGGGGGAAGGACTTTCTTTGAAAAGATTGCAGGTTTCGACCAGATGCTCCTTTCAAGAAAGTGCTCGCATCTTGAAACCGTGTGTAACGAGCAACTTAGACGCTATCATCCTATTCATAAAGTCAACATTATAAAGGCTTAATAGAAAAACCTTTTCTAAGTCGGCTCTTCTCAACTGCTGCTGCTGCTGGTCCTCCTCACGAGGATCGGAGCTGGGAGGGTCGTCCGTGTCCTTTGGCCTGTCCAAAAGTGGTGACATAAATCGTTACGCACCTTCACTGCTTGTTGTTTGCTGGTAGCTGCTGAGGATCTGGTAAGAAAGAGTGGAAACGACATTTGACATTTCTTCAGAATTCCATAAACATTCACCTCTTTCATTCTAACTCCTTGGCCTTGGCTTCTAGCTGTCTTTCTTTGAAGAAGTGGCAGTGCGGGTCGCACAATCCAAACACAATCCCGGTGTTACCGGAAGCCGGAGGTCGTTCCGGTTACGTGGCAAGTCCAGAGGACACTTGCACACAACAGCAAAAAGTGAGGTTATTCCCCCCCCACGAGCCGTGACATCCTGTCCTAGGGTATCCTGCGGCCCATAAAAGAGGCTTACCTTAATAATATTATCGTTTGAGATTCTTCCGCTTATTTTGGCTTTCTTTTCTTCTCTTGCCGGGATTTTTATTATCTTGGAAAGTATCACCCTCCGGAGTTTTTTTTTCTGCTTCCTGGCGCCAGAGTAACAAGCTCGAACTGCGGCGAGGGGAAGCGAAATAATATCAACACTCACTTGAAGCAGAACAATCTCATACGTGCAATTACGCCAGAAGAATGCCCTCCAGTGATGTCCCATAAAGGGATGTTGCAGCCCACTAGTGTACAGTCGGTGCCCCCGGAATGGCCCCCTTTGGAGTGGTTTACGGGGCGGGATCAGTGATGGGAATGTAACCAAAAGTGATTTAAAAATCACCCATCAAAAATCAAAACAAACAACACACAACAAACAACAAATAACAAACAACAAACAACAAACAACAAACAACAAACAACAAACAACAAACAACAAACAACAAACAACAAACAACAAACAACAAACAACAAACAACAAACAACAAACAACAAACAACAAACAACAAACAACAAACAACAAACAACAAACAACAAACAACAAACAACAAACAACAAACAACAAACAACAAACAACAAACAACAAACAACAAACAACAAACAACAAACAACAAACAACAAACAACAAACAAACAAACAACAAACAAACAAAACAATTATCAAACTATTAGCTGAACCTTAGAATAAAAATTTTAAATTTAGAAAAAAGAAACTGTTGCCAATTGTGAGCCAAGGGGGGCTATGGTATCAAAATAAAATTTCAAGCAGAGTTGATAAAACAACTGGTCTTTTCCAACCCTGCCTCAACAACTTCATCGTCGCACAATAAGTCCGGAGCACGTGAAAAAATCTTCCCTCGCCTACGGCATGAAGAAAAAAGAAGAGTCCACGTTGGCAGCGGGGTGGGGATGGCGCGCTGGATTACATGAATGTTTATGATTGTAATATGTTATTTTATTGTGTTTTAATAGATATCATGACTCTTATGGCCGTCCCGCTAGTCTGGAGGGGCCAGTCGAGTGGCTCCTCGAAAAAAACACCAATATCAATTTCACTTTTCCGGCTGCAGAAACGGACGGCCCCGTTTGCAATATCCGTGAGAGGTCCGGTTATTCCCAGCTAAATTGAATTTATTAGTGCAAAAATTTTGCTGATATGGTCGAAACGAAAATCGGAAAAGTTGCCCGGCGTAGCCTTTAGGCCGTAGCCACTTTCCGGGTTTATAAATCTCAGTCAGCTTGAGGTGTCACTCTTTCGAGAGGAGAGAAAGTGAGTGCGAGCAAACCCCCAGGATTTGGACATAAATCCGGGTTTTCCCATTTTTGGGAGCACTCTAGAGGCTCGCTTGAGTTGCAGTTGAGCAAAGGTTTGCTGAGGGAAAAAAACTGAGCTGGGAACGTATAGAAATTCAATAAATCTTGAAGCGGGAATAAATCATATCCACCAGTGTAATGTTATTATTCGGTGTGATTTATGAATTATTTCGTTGATATCAAGCTTGATTTGCAGCATTCGAATTGGGTGCATTTTTGCCATAGAATCTCAAGAATTCAAAGTTACTGGAAGCTTTAACTAAAACACAAAACAGCTCTAAGTAACTGGAAGCTTCAACTAAAAATAGCGAAACTCATCATATTAGATGTAGTTCATGGATTTTTTTAAATTTGTTATTTCGACGTCGACGTGCTATCATGTCGCATGTCGCTTTTTGACGTTCCGAAAAAAACGCGTTTTAATAACAAACACGTTTTGTTTGGTTGACCATTCTGTGCGTTGCCTCGAATTTTGGTTAAATTTCATTGCCAGTGTCCCGAGTTATAATTGAAAATGTTTACGCTAGTCGTGCTCGTACTTGTGTCAAACGCGTTCTGACCGGAAATCCCTTTGGCCAATTGTCGCACTTACATCAATTTTCAGGCTGTGTCAAGATAGCACGACAAGATTGGAACTTCTTTCATATGAAAAATGACAAAAATTTTCGGAGCTTTTTTGGTTTTTATTTAATATCTCAGGATTGTAATCGAATTTTGGGGATCTATGAAGGTCAAAAGATGAGGCATTGTGAGCTGCACAAAATGACGTTTTTAACTCAATTTGGCCCAAAATGCACGTACAAAAAAAATGTAAATGTACGACAAGTTAGCACGACGGCGACGATTTGAAGCCTCTTAAATCGTGAAAACAGTTTTTCGAGCGAGTTGTGGCGCTATAACCACGGCAAATAGTGTCCAGGGCATTCGTAGAAATACAATGTCCCATCCCATCCTTCTTAGCATGGTGCTCCCAACGAATACAACCAAAATCTCGGAGCGTATGGTGGTGTGTCCCCACGCTTCTTCCTCCCCTGTCGATTCAGAATTGTGTTGTTGTTCGAAAACTATGTGCTCAAACTCAACCCAATTACGAGTCATCTCTGCGATACGGCTTTACGCAGTAGGCCTGGCCGCTTCAACGCTTGTGATGTTTCAATGCATTCCGATGCAATGGCACACTACAAATGTTAATAAATGACAAGAAGAGTGCTAGGCGTCATCTAACCTAAGGCACTCTCCAGGATCCCTTCGAAAGATTGGCTGCACTAGGGTCTGATTAGATTAGATTAGATTAGATTAAATCGTGAACACAGTTTTTCTTGATTTTATAGATTGTGTCGTAGTAAAAAGGAGAAATAATGAACATTTTTACTAAAAATGATTTTACCTTGCTTATTTTTTTAAGCTTGTAATGATTTGAAATTTCAACAAAATTGTTATTTAAATATTCAATTTCATGTGTCTTATTACTTATGACTGCTGTTTGAAAAGGTCCCAAAATTTAATTTCCCTACGAACTGGACATTGTTCGATCCCCTCCACCCTCACATATCAAAAAAATAGGAGATGCTTGTGTGTCGCCTTGTCTGAGAAGAAAAAAGGTTCTAACTCACACGAGACATTTATTCCGCACGCAAAGTGGGAATAAATAAATTCGACTGGTAATTCCCAGCAGAATTTGTTAAAACTCCGAAACCCAAACTTGGACATTCACAAACATTCACGAGATATGCATGCCAAAATACGAGGCGAAATTGGGAAACAAGGTGGGTCAAGGAAGGGGAGGGGGAGGATGTCCCCAGACTTTTATATTGGCAAAAGCCACTAGTATTATTCCATTTCGGATGAGGACAGTTGACACAATACTCTCGGGCTGGACTGGATCCCAGTGGCCAAATTGAACCCTTTTTTGCCGGGGTCTTCAGTAGTGGGTGGGGGAGGAATAACAAAGACACAAAAATAGTCAAACGACGCGACACATGCAGCAGCAAAAACAGTTGCTATTTTTATTAAAAGTAAAAGGATAGTTTAGTTGCTGCTTTTTTTTTTTTTTTTGCTCTCTTTAGGGGTTGGTGGTATCTAGCAGCAGTTTGGCTTACACAATTTTCGTTAAAATATGGAGAGAAAAAAAACGGTGGGAGATATAACGTCATGATTCGAAATCCGGACACTTAGTACCATATCATTTTTGTTATAGCTGACAAAAAATCATGTTATAAGTTGGAAATGTAGAAATATCATCAGGATGTAGTATTAACAGTCAGTTTCATGAAAATGCATGCAAAATATGTCTTTTCTAACAATTTTTCATCAGAATTTTAAAATTAAAATGACTTGTTGTGCTTCGAATCCCGGACACTGATAAAAACTGATTCGAAATCCGGACACTTTTGCTTCGAATTCCGGACACTCGATTTTACTTATGAATCGCATGAATTTGGACTGAAATGTTAGTGAATGGCATTCTTTAGGTCTCAAATAAGCAGTTAACATCAAAACAATCGATAGTTTATATAATAATTTGCTAGAATTTGAGGAAATCGAAAACATAAATTTCTGCTTTGCCTTCCCGGTGCTTCGAACGCCTATGAAATGTTTCAAGTGAAATGTTTCGCATTTTTGGTAAACTTATAATTTTGTTGTATTTAATTGTTTTGGCATTAACTACAGCGTTCAAACAAACTTTAAATGAAAATTAATGTTGGAATTCATCAAATAACACAGTTTTGACATTCATAATGCTAACTTATATCCAAATAATTGATAAAACAAGATGAAGTGTCCGGGTTTCGAAGCGTCCGGGAATTCGAATCATGACGTTATGGATTGATCCTGGGTATCGAAATGTCAAATCTTATTATGCATATTAGGAAAAGAGATATTTTGTGCACGGATATCTGTCTGGTAATATAAGGGGTGAGATATTGACCATGAAATATGAGTAATAGAATGAAAAAAGCCACATTATATTCATTTTCAGTTTTTGAAATGAAATCTGTACACAATTGAAGTGATAATTTCTTGATCAATTTGTTACAATTCACCTTGTTGTGAATGAATACTTTAAAGGAAGAGAAATCACTTTATGTTGCAAAATGTAATGAAAAATCTTTTATGAAATTTTTGCCATTTTAAAAGTGAGATACACCACAGCAGGTGAAATATCACTCGATTTTGTGCGGATTTGTTTAATTCGGCTCAACTTGGGGATACAGACATGCCTCGGTTTAGCACCGCATATGGGGGATGCAAAACCGAGGCGTGCATTACCGAGGCACAGAGCTTATAGGATTTTGGCTATATGGGAGACATTGGCATTATAGTGTTTTGGAATCGGGATGATGTCAGCTACCCATTAAAATTATAATTTCATGATTTTTTTTACAAAAAAAAGTATTTTTCCTGTATTTTGAAAATAATTTTTTTTTCTCTAAAGAAACCAAAAATATATGATTATGGCAATATGGGTATTAAATGATCAGTTTTTTTCATACATTTCGAATGTTAAATCATTTTTTTGAACACTCAAAATTTTCACAAAGCTACGTATTTCCGAAAAAATACTCAAAATTTGAGTTTTCACAATATGGGTATCAAACGATCAAGATTTTTTCATATATTTCGAATGTAAAAACATCATTTTTTGAAAATACTCAAAATTTTCACAAGGCTACGTATTTTGGAAAAAATACTCAAAATTTCAATTTTTACAATATGGGTATCAAACGATCAGGATTTTTTCATACATTTCGAATGTAATAACAACATTTTTTGAAAATACTCAAAATTTTCACAAAACTACATATTTTCGAAAAATTACTCAAAATTTCAGTTTTTTCCATACGGGTATCAAACGATCGGGATTTTTTCATACATTTCGAATGTAAACACAACATTTTTTTAAATACTCAAAATTTTCACAAAACTACGTATTTTCGAAAAAATACTCAAAATTTATGTTTTTACAATATGGGTATCAAACGATCGGGATTTTTTCATGCATTTGTAAGAAGTTTTGTGAAAATTTTGAGTATTTTCAAAAAATGTTGTTATTAAATTCGAAATGTATGGAAAATTTTCGATCGTTTGATACCCATATTGTAGAAACTGAAATTTTAAGTATTTCAAGTATTTTAATATATCTCAAAATCTGCAACATTTGATTTGCTGCAGAAAATGTCATATTTTATAACATTTTTTGCAGCAAGCCCGTGTGTAAAAATTTCAGCGATCTGCAGTTCTCACCAACACATATAATGCTGGCCCGTCCCCAAGCAACACTCCAAAGAGAAGCATATGTTGGTGCTCTTTCACTCACTTTCCATCAAGCATCCATGGCGCGGTGGTAGCGTGTCGGATCAATAACCAAGAAGTTGGTGGTTCAACCCTCGTTCTATTAAGATGTTTTTGTGAATTACAACCTAAAAGCCGTCGGTAATGACGATAATTGTCGGTAACGGGCAAAAATGTCATACTCCTATATCGCAAAAAATGCATGAGGACAGATTTCATGCAGATTCTGATATACTTTCATGCCGCCATGCACCACAATCATGCGACTGCCAGTTGGGTGTAGTTTTGTGAAAATTTTGAGTATTTTCAAAAAATGTTGTTATTAAATTCGATATTTATGAAACAATCTCGATCGTTCAATACCCATATGGGACCATCCATAAACCACGTGGACACATTAAAAGGGGGGGTGCATGGCGATTTTCCACGCTCCACACAAAAAAGTTTTTTTTTGTTTGGACAATTGTCCACGAGGGAGAGGGGGGGGTTGAGATTTCCAAACAAGTGTCTACGTAGTTTGTGGATGGTCCCTATGGTAAAAACTGAAATTTTGAGTATTTTTTCGAAAATACGTAGTTTTGTGATTTTTGCCTTCCTCACCTTACTGAGGAAATGCTATAAAATCACTCGAAATATGAAATTCTTATTTTGACCTCCTAGACCCACCTTCATGTATACTCATTCAAATTTTGAGCAAATGTCTGTGTGTGTGGTGGGATGTTGATCAAAAAAATTTGCACTGAGTTATCTCGGCACTGGCTGACCCGATTTGGACCGTTTTGGTTTCATTTGATCCGTCTTAGGGTCCCATAAGTCGCTATTGAAAATGATAAAGTTTAGTGAAGTACTTCAAAAGTTATGCTAAAAAACGAATTTAGCAAAAGTCCGGAAGATTGTAAAAAGGGTGGTTTTTGTAAGAAACCTCGTCATGTTATACATTTTTAAAAAGGTATTCAAAAGACCTTTTCAACGAGTTCAAAAGATTGAAGATCTGACAACCCTATCAAAAGTTATAAGCACTTAAGTGTTATTTATGAACTTTTGGAGGCCGGATCTCATATATTCCTGAAAATGTTGTCCGGATCTAACCACCTAATGGTGGATTAAGTAACGTTTTTAGTATTTTCAAAATATTTTGTTATTACATTCGAAATGTATGAAAAAATCCCGATCGTTTGATACCCACATTGTAAAATGGAAATTTTGAGGTTTTTTCAATCCGTGGATTAATAAAAAATTGAATATTTTCAAAAAATTGTTATTACATTCGAAATGTATGAAAAATCCTGATCGTTTGATGTAAAAACTAAAATTTTTAGTATTTTTTTTTCGAAAATACGTAGTTTTATGAAAATTTAGAGTGTTTTCAAAATATGTTGTTATTACATTCGAAATTTATGAAAAAAAACCTGATCATTGTAAAAACAGAAATTTTAAGTATTTTTTTGGAAAATACGTACCGTCAACTGGGGCGAATTGGGACACATGGGGCGAATTGGGACAGCAGTTTTAACCATGTTAGAGCAAAATATTTTGATTTTTCTGGTTGGTTTCAATTAGAACAGACTCAGACCAACAAAATGTGTACATCCATTTCCAAAATTAAAACCTTTAAGTGCTCTAAACACTGATGTCCCTATTCAGACTGTAGTCCCGATTCACCCCAGATGACGGTAGTTCTGTGAAAATTTTTAGTGTTTTAAAAAAAACCGATTCCAAAACACCATAAGTTTTTGATGTTTGCATGATTTTGCATGCGATTAAAGCCGATGTCTCCCATATAGCCAAAATCCCATAAGCTCTCTGCTTCAGTTAAGCACTGGACCGTGCTTAACCGAGGCAGCTGAACGAATCAAAACCGGGGCAGTGCAAAACCGAGGCGTGCAAAACCGAGGCATGTTTGTCCCTATTGAAAATTATAATTTTTTATGAAGTCCTTCAATAGTTCTGTTGCATAGAAAAAAAATCAATTCTCGTAATCGTGAATTAAGTTCACGAATGTGAGAACCACGAAGGAATTTATTCATGAGTATGGTGCATTTGCACTATAAACGTGAATATATTCCTTCGTGGTTCTCGCATTCGTGAATTTAATTCACGATTTCGAGAATTGTTTTTTTTTTTCAGTGTACAAGCTTCCTTATCCCGATATTACTTCCTTAAAGTTTTAATTTGATTCAAATTGCATTTAAAGCGTTATGCAATGTTATTCTGCGGTCCGATTTTCCATCGGATTCATCGGAATGACGAAAAAACGAAGCTCTTGGTGTGGGTTATTTAATCATATTTTTGTACTGTATCGGACCGCACGGACCAGAGGCCGGAATACGGGTCACCAGTAGATCCGGATTACAGTCGACTCTCTGGTTGTCAATATCAAAGGGACCGTCGAGGAAGAGAATCATCAGTTTACAGAACGATGCAAAATGAAGACTCGATTGAAAATATGTTTTTCTTGATACCCAGCTATGGGAGAGAATCATGGCAACGTCCATCAAACAAAAACAAACTAATGTCAAACACCCTTCAAAGCATCGTTTCGCCAAGAAAAATGTCTATGCAAGCCATGAGAAAGTGAAATTATTGACAACCGGAAGAGATTTTTAAAGCAAACAGAATCCAAAGGACCGTCGAGAAAAAGATCCTTCAAGCAAGGGAAAATATCGAGGAATGAAGATTATTGAAGTATGCAGATTGAAGGGACTGAAGAATTCATCGATAGATGGAGAATTATTGATATCGAGAAGATCGACAGCCAGAGAGTCGACTGTAATTAGGTACAGATTTTAGAACATTTACAGAGTATTTTCGTAAGACCACCTCTTTAAACTAGATTTAAAAAAAAACATAACATTAAAGACACAACAAATAACTCTCATCAACAATCCCGGAAATCACACGCAACTGTGGCATCTGCAGCTGTAATAAATATTCATATATTTACCGTCTCCAAAAAGATGCAAAAATCTCGAACCGGCCACCGGGGAGGAAAAGTCACGTTGAGGCCACGTCCCCAAAGGACCTGTCCGACAGAACGCCTTTTGCGGTCGGCACTCCCACAGTCATAAATTTCAATTTTCAGATTCAATCTTTTCCGCTTCATCGGACGGAAAAAGAGGATCCTTGCTTCCTTCTCGTCCAGATCTGGAGCGTCCGGGGGCATTACGTATGGAAATCTGATAACAAATTTGAATGGCTCCGAAATTTGACAGGCTCCGAAAATAAAAATCACAGCTGGTCAAACAATCAAACTGGCCGCAAAAAAGGGATATTTCTGTAAACCCTCTTTTTGGAGGGAAAGGAGTTTTATTTTTTTAGTTGAGGAGCTGCCACTCTCAGGACTGGGTCCGGTGATGATGATGGAATTGAAAATGCCAAAAATCGACAATCCGGTGTTGGTTTAGGGATGATCCGTGTACCGTAATCTTCGGGGATATTCAATTGCGCAAAGTTTTACAAGAGGCTCTCGTCTGGTCCCTACTTGACCGGACCGGAATGGTACTTGGCCGGGCTAATGGCCAGTCGGCATGACGACAGCAGCGCGCGAGTGTGGTCAAAGTCGGGGTGTGATAAGCATTTATTATTTGTCCATTTGGAGGGGGACGGCTTCTTGAGGAAGATTTTTTTTTCATTTTCTTCGCAAAAGTGTTCTCCGAAAGAGTCTCTTGAGATTGGTAATGATTGCATTGTGTGGGATAGAAAGGCCCCTGAGACAAAACCAAATGGGAAATTCTGATTTGCTAGGGAATTTAAGTTACAATAAGTCGATAATGCTCGATTTTGGAAAAGAATTGCTCTTAAAAATTGTCTCAATAAATATGCAATTATTTTACAAACAACTAAAGGTAAACAGTACTTTAACTGTGTATTTTAACTTTGAATAAAAGTAACTATTAAAATCTATGATGCAATTATAATCTAAAGAACTTTATTACCAATCCATGCATGTCACTACTAGACTCCAGAAATCTACCCAATCAAATATCCCCCACTTCAGTGGCAAACCGACCTGTCAAATAACCACACCAAAAGCTGATGTGTCTCAATTTCATGTGAACAGACCGAAAATGCCGTCGGGGAAAAGCGTCATAATTTCCATCGAAACAAGCTTCCCTCCACTACTATTGGCGCAAGCACGCGAGAAACACAGATATCACACGAGTTTATTAGCGGGGTACTTCAGAGTTTTCCACGTGGTGCCATTCGACGGTTGTACATATTCAAATTCAGCCGCAAATATTTATCATCACCACCAGAGACCACCCCACCCCTTGAGGCAGTCATCCATCAAACGGCTTTTGGGGAGATTTGGGGGAGTCATTCGGGGGGGAGACCGAATTTCCCACAAACAAACTCACACACTCCGAACTCGCGGCAACGATTTGTGGCTTGTGGGGATGAACCACCTGCCAAACAGTACCCCTCTTCCCCTTTAAGCGTGAGATTGGGGTGAAATGAAACCCCCCTACTTCAATGCTGTCAGCTATGGAAGCCACCGATTGACGGATGAACCGCCACCGTGTTCGATCTCGGAAGAGTCCCCCGCTCACACCCAAATTTTCTCCAAAATCGAGCACAGATTGGCCTTTTTGATGTGAGCCGACGGTATTGGTTTGGTTTGGCTGGCTGGATTATGATGTGGTTTTGATTTATGATGTCAATTTTGCATGTGAACGATTATATCCTCCGAACGATTGGAGTTTGAAGGGGCGAAAAAGTGGTTCTGGAACGGTTTGGAACAGGAGCTTCTCGATGCTTCGGGTGTGATGATCTTTTAGGTTGGCTGGAAAGGCGTAGATGAGGACTGGTTGAAGACAGGATTAAGAACGACTTTATTTGAAACAGGATTTTTAAGCCAAAACAAAATTTAACTCGAGTTATTTGGAGTTCATTGCACATTTATCTGTTTTGGAATAAGGAACTTTTAGGACTTTTGAGGTAATTTTTAAGGGGAATTTTTACATCTACTTTAAAACATTTTTTAAAGCCTAGTTGAGCCATATGTTAAATCTTCCATTTTTTTTATCCTTTTATTATATTATCATCCTCAGAAAAGATTACAAATCAAACAATATTCTCTATAAATCGAAACGAAACAAATCCTTACAAATATTTTTTTCAGATTTTGGTCAAGTTTTAAAATATTCTAATTCAATTTAATTTTCAAAAGTCTGTTTAGAGGAAAACTAAAACTAGCCAAAAATTTAAAAATCTATCTCATGCAAAAAATTAATAATAACGGCTCATGGTCAAAAGAATCCCAAAACTAAAGGAAATTCTTCAAAAATCTTTGCATATTTTCAACAGAGGCTCATTTTTTAAACAACCTGAAAATTCTCATGGATTCTCTAAAAAATAGCTCATTTTGAAAGCATGACAGCATTATGATTTGCTCATGTTTCTATGAAAATTAATATGCAATACCAATAAGAAATTACACAAAAAGTTTTTGTCAACTATATCTTTAAAAATCTTTCAAGATGAAATCTAAGAAAAAGCAAGTATTATAGCCATACCTCAGTATGTTTTTTCCTAATTTGGATAAAAGCTTTTTCCTAAAATGTATGGCCAACGGTTATATTTTGTATTTATTTAAACTTTGTAAACCATCACAGTAAAAAATGTTATACATTGGGAAGTTGTAATATTTGAAGGTTGAACACAAACTTTTTAGTTATGACTCAGCAAGAGCAAACAAAATTGGACAGTGCTGCCATTTGTTTGAAAAAAAAACATATTTTTTAAAGAAATAAGAATACAGTCACAGAAAATATCGCTTCACTTTTAGTTGCAAAATTGGATTGAAAATCGAAAAAAAACTACACCTTTGAGGTGCATTCAACTCAAGATTGATTTTGCGAACATTTTGTAATTTTTGGTTTTTTTTTTCAAAGATGACGTTGGTTGCTCAAAACTAAAAATATTTTTTTTTCGAAAAGTTTATAAAATTGAGTTGCTCATTTGAGTATAATTTTGTCTAAGAAAATGTGAAGATTGGAAACATCCACAAAAAGAAAAAGAAAGTTCACAATTTTCAAATACCCATATCTCAGCAACTATTGATACAATTTTCAATGTAAAGAATGAAGTTTACGCGTTATCATTGCAAACTTTTAACACAAGCCTTACATTTGGCCTACAAGGGCCTGATTTTAAAAAGTACCCATTTTGATCATAAATGCAAAAATTTAAAGTGGATTATTTTACCCACCAAAATGGAGCAAGTATCATTACTGAAAAGGGCCAATTAAGGTTCTGGGCCAAGATAGGAACATTTACATCTTCGGTATAGTTACTATGTGAACTAGAGCGTCCAATTTCCCGGGGTTACAAAATTCCCAGGAAACGGGAAATTTTCAACCAATTTCCCGGGAAATTTAAAATTTAAAATTTTTATCCTACTTCTTATTAATATTTTGCAACAAAATTGATATAGAACAGCAACTTTAATGATTAATATGAGTATGAGGTTTAATTAATGGCGTTACTGATTGTAAAATATCATACAACTTTAAGAAAATAAATTTAAAAATTGAAGTGAAATCCATGCCCCACAACCAAAAAAAAAATATTTTTATTTTTTTCAGTGGCCAATGCGAGATAATATGCTTATGAATAATATTGACAAATAAAGTTGAAATAAAAAAAACTATTGCAAAAATTATGTTTTTCACGGCAAATAACTTTTCCCAGAACAATTTTTACTGGTTTAAGCTTATAAATAAAATCATTATATTTAGCTTATGAATCTAACTTTCAAATTTCAACTTTCATTCCATAATATCATTATTTGTTGATGCCCAACAAATGTTTTTCCATATAACTTATCATGCGTGGAGACTAGCGTGGTTCACGGATCTATAAAAAGATCAAAGTTTTTAAGCCGGTCTGAAAATGTTAGCTTATTTGGTTAAGGTTCAGTTGCTCCAGTTTTGATCTCTGGAGTTTTTTTTTTTTTTTTTGAAATGGTCCAATAAACCAAATTTCCAGTTTTTGCTTTTTGGGTGTTTTTAGAACCGCCTTGAGTCAGGGGTATTGAATACACCCAAAAAGCAAAAACTAAAAATTTGGTTTATTGGTCCTTTTAAAAAAAAAACTCCAGATTCTGAAGTAAGAATGGAATTTCAATCAATTTAATGGATTTATTTTTCACTCTTTCACTCATCTTCTAGAAAGTTTTCCGCAACCTGATAAAATATATTCGTCTGAGAGATTTCTTATGAGTTTTAATTCAAGGAACAACTTTGTAGAACATCGCAAAGTGCTAGGAATTGATCCCGAAACGATACAAATTAATTTGTTGAGCGCGTATTGAAATTTTGCCGGAAAAAAGTAAACTCGTAAAAACATCCTGTATCTTTTCATGATCAATTCCTTGCGCTTTGCGATGTTCTACAAAGTTGGTCCCCGGATCAAAGCCTATAAGAAACCTAAGAATAGGAAAATTTGATAGGGATTTGGGAGAATTTCTCTAAGAAGATGTAAAAAGTTACGACTAAAAAAAATCAAATTATATTCCGTGCACACGAATATCTTATGATATTATCTGTGTATAATGTGTATTGATGAGCATATTTTGTATTAAGGACATCGAGCCATTCTGCTCCGATCAACTTATAATTACTAATGATAATTTCTCGCCAACAGCACGACCTGAACCATATCCGTCACGTCGAATCTCATAAACCATTACGAAATTAGTGACATAAATTCATGACGATTATCTTCCTGAGCTTCCACCGTCAGTTTGTTCTGCGTGGGCCTCTCCCAGCTGCTTCCTTTCATAGGGTCCCATTAAAATCCGACAGCAAGTTACAGTTGGGCGCCCAAATTAGAGACGTGTTCAGAATATACAGTTGCATGAAGAGGACGACGACGACGCCACCAATATGTCAGATCATCACTAATGGGCTCTGATGGGTGGCGTCATCTCGTCGTCGTCGTAATAATTTCTCGCACAGCAGCTGCCTTCATCAGACTCCATGTACGAGACTGCCTGAATCATCCACAGATTAACGCGCGGGACAACACGTCGTTTGAGGGGGTAGCCAGCAGCAGCCGATGATGTTTTACAGCCCGGATTATGCTCACGTATGTGACACGTTGGGGCATGTTGACGGGAGAACATAATTTGCAATGCCGTTTTCGGAGTCGAAGGAAAGGAAGATTTTATGCCAATCAAATTGGGCTCATCGGAGAAATTTCGATAAAGATTCAGAACAGAAGGGGGAAAAATCAGCTAATCATCGATGGTGACACGTGATCGGATTAATCGCTATGTAGGCGGCCGGGCGAAAAGTTTGGAGAAATGCTTGGACTAGGATTCTGTAAGATATTCGAAGGTATTAGGGCAGCAATTGGGTACTAAAGCCCTATGTCAATTTGTATGTACAACGGTAAAAAAAACACGATTAAAAACCATTTCTGATCACTTTTTTTCATTTTAATGCAATTTTTTTTTTGACAAGACAACATTTTTTCGATGGATCAACGTTATTTTTTTAAAATTGATTTAAAAATCCATTTTAAACTCTTTATGGTCGTTCAAATGGTCATTGTACTCAGAAAAATAAGCGTTATCGCTGTAAACAATAATATCTCGGGTTAGTTTTCAAAAAGCCTTAAGAGCCATCATGACCTCCGACACTATTTTTCGTTTTGCTTTCAATTTTAATAAAATTTCATTTATTTTTAATTTGAGATACTTGAAAGACGTGCAGATGGGCAAGGTTAAGCATTTTTGAAATTGTTTTTTCGTTAGACAGTCGAATACCGAGACAAAAATGGCTCTGTTTATCAATGGCTCTTGCGGCTTTTTGAAAACTAATCCGAGATATCAGCAATCTAAGCTTCATTTTAGGACCCAATTGCCCGCGAAGGTTAAAGCTGCCAGAAATAAAGAAATTAACAATTAAAGATCAGAGCTAAACCAATTTTCCGTTTTTTTTTAAATTAAGCAAGCTATTGTCGTTAAATGAATGTGCAAATTCACGGTTTATAATTACGAACTATCTATTGGTTATTTTGACTGAACTGAATTCTCTTTTAATCAACTGAAAAAAAACATTTTTAAAGGTTTTACAGATTTGATTATAATAAATCTATAATACAGTTCGGACTCGATTATCCGAAATCACGATTATCAGAAGTTTCACTATCCGACGGTTTGTATGTTTGTTTGTAATCGAATCACAAACAAAAAAAAATGTTTTTTTTTGTATTTTCTTATTTTTAACATCAAGTTTAAGTTCTCGACATTATTTTAGTCAAATTTAAATGGTTGATTGCCTATAAAACCAAAAAATGCTTTTTTCAAAATTTCATCACCGCATTTTGGTCGCCATCTTGAATTAAAAAATTTTAAATCACTTTAGAGTAGTACACTGCCGTTCTACGCATAATTGTCCCATGTTCAAAAAAGTGCAACTGAGAAAAACGCGATTGAAATTTTTCGACCGATTTCTGTGTTTCTACGCATAATTGTCCCGTGGGTTCCTATTTGCCCTATGTGTCCCTAATCACCCCAGTTAGCAGTTTATCACCTTTATTTGTGATTCTCTTGCTTTACAAAAGGTAAAAAGGTTTAGTAAAACTAATGATTCCGTGTAAGAAAATACTTGGTGGGACAATTATGCGTAGAAGTTTAACGATGGGACAAACAGACTTGGTGTTGTTTTTGATGAGTTTCCGAACAAAGTACCAGATTTTATGTGTTTTTCTTAAAGTACACATCAAACTAAACTTAAAAATGTCATAAAGTCAAAATCGACCAAAACTGACATGGGACAATTATGCGTAGAACGGCAGTACAGGGGTCATACTAAAAATAAAAAATAAGACAATAAGACAAAAAAAAACTTTTTTTTGTGATTCGATTATCCAAAGTTACGATTATACGAAGTGAACATTTTGCCAAAGCCTTCAGGAAAACGACCTTGAAAGTTTTGGAACTTATCATTTTATGAAAAAATGAACACTTGTATTTTGTGCACCGTTTGTAAGGATGTTTGTGAGAATTGATTCCTAAAAATTAGTTTGAAAAAAAAGATTGGAATCACACACAAAACTTAATAGCAACAAATTTTTAAAAATTCTCATGTCTTTTGCCAACTTTTGACAGTATGTGCCATTTTTTGATACTAGAAATTTTGAAATTAGAAATCTACTCAACATCAGCTAATTCACTTCCAACCGTTCGCTACATGTGAGTGTGTTTATCAATGCGAATCTTCTGACTTATTCAACACTTTTCATCACTAATCCCTCGTCCTGAAAAGCCAATTCCCATAACAATTCCATCCTCCAGGACTTCAATGACAGCAATCCCTTCGCTCAATAATTGTGGATCATCATCCCACAAAACCACACACACTCAAATCACACAGCGAAACCCCAAAATATGTTAATTTAATGCACATTTTATGAGGCCATAAGGTTCACTTTCTCGAGCTCTCCTAAACTTGGCACAGGGCACACAGACGACAAAGGATGACTAAATTTTGAGGACACATCCGCCGAAGCAGCATCGGAACAACAATTTGCATTAAGTGAGTCAGTAAAGCTTCGCTGTACTTTAGATATGAGAGTCATTGTTCTTGGTTTCAATCGTCATAAGACAAAGTGACGGGTTTGACTAGACAAAGACCATTGACTTATGTACATTTCTTATGGTTTTACATAACTTCAATGACTTCATAAATATCCAATAGATATGCTATATTTCGGAGTTATTCATACAATCTTAATGAAAAAAATAAATAAATATATTTCCCCAATCAGTCACAGCCCTGCACAAGCATTCAGGTTCGACTGCTGGAAACATGCGTGTTTCGAGCTAACTGTGTGGCTTGCTGGCCATGCCACAAGCATCTGCGCAGGACCCCGAAATTCCCCTCATCTGCTCGAATCATGAATTTCCCCTCCGATGACTACCCGAATCAAATCAGGTGCATAAATAACAGTAGGTAAGTTTTAAAATATTTCACAATTTTTACTAAGCAGAAAATGGAGTGACTTGAAAATGTACAAGTTAAGTGTTTTAAGCCATTTTTGACTGGAAATAGTAGTTTATGCAACAAGTTGCAAAAAGAGGATTTTTTCAGCACGAGTCGTACATTTATCCAACGAGGTTCACCGAGTTGGATAAATACGAAGAGTGCTGAAAAAATCAAGTTTTGCAACGAGTTCCATACAACATTTTTTGCAATTCCGAAAAACACCCATTGAGTGAAATTTTATGTCAAATTTTCATGTATTTTGTCAATAAATCGTTTGAATCAAGAAAATGTTGAAAAGTGTTACTTTTCGAAGCAAGTGCTGAAAAGTTCAACTTTTCAGCACCCATTTCAGTGCTGAAAAGTAGAACTTTTCAGCATTTATTTTGAAAAGTGTTGCTATTCGATTCTGTTATTTTTGGTACAGAAAAGTAGGCTATTTCGTCGTTCAAGAATGACAGGAAAAGTAAGTAGTTTCACGACGGAATCGCAAAAAAGATTTTATATGTATTTTTGTTTTGACACACTTATTGTAGGGGGCATTATGTGTGATAATAAATGTCCATAAATTTTGAAAGCTGTCCATTAGAGGAGCGGCCGTGGCTGACTGGTTACGGTGTTCGCTTTGTAAGCGAATGGTTCTGGGTTCGATTCCCATCTGCTCCCAACGAGAAAGTTAAGAACACAAATTTGAAATGATGAATATGAACGAAAAATCAAAGTCGCTCGAGGCGGAGTTCGAACCCCCGTCCTTTGGATTGGTAAGCAAAAATGCAAACCACTAGGCCATGTCGACTTGGTGAGCGTGGACTGGAATTAGGAATACTGTTACAGAGAGCGAGTTGTGGCGCTATAACCACGGCAAATAGTGTCCAGGGCATTCGTGGAAATACAATGTCCCATCCCAGAGGGTCCCGGAGTACCAAACCTTCTTAGCATGGTGCTCCCAACGAATACAACCAAATCTCGGAGCGTATGGTGGTGTGTCCCCACGCTTCTTCCTCCCCTGTCGATTCAGAATTGTGTTGTTGTTCGAACACTCAGTGCTCAAACTCAACCCTACACAGCTAAAAAAATAGTAATCCAGCTACGTGTAAAAGTGCTGGGTGTAAAATAAAAATTGCATTATTTTATGCAATTTTATGTAATTTTACACCCAGAAATATGTAGCCCATCAGTATGGGAAACCTACTTGACCGAAATGTTAAGCTCATATATGCGTTTATCTTTACAGATTTTCATCGGTCTGGTGGCCGAGTGGGCTAAGGCGCCAGTCCTTACTGTTGGTGCTGGGTTTGAATCCCGTCGGTCGCAACTTTTTTTTGTGTTTGCAAAAATTGTACATGCAGTGTGTAATATTAAATGTTTATTTTGACGAAGGTGATGTGCATGCTTTTGCATGCGATTTTACAATCGGATTTTTTGCTGTGTAGTCTACTAGTCATCTCTGCGATACGGCTTTACGCAGTAGGCCTGGCCGCTTTAACGCTTGTGATGTTTCAATGCATTCCGATGCAATGGCGCACTACAAATGTTAATAAATGACAAGAAGAGTGCTAGGCGTCATCTAACTTAAGGCACTCTCCAGGATCCCTTCGAAAGATTGGCTGCGCTAGGGTCTGATTAGATTAGATTAGATAAATTTTGAAAGCTGTCCATTAGGAAGCCCTGAAATATGACTCCCTGCTCCACAAGCGGATAATGTTTTTATTTTTTTGTTATTTTTAGTATCTGTGCAAATTTTGAGCGAAATTGGTTTAGATTAACTCATTAAAACCCGAGCCTAAAAATGGTGATAAAAAATATTCTCATACAAAAATGACTTATTTAAATCGCTAATAACTTTTCAGGATCGAGTTTTACAACTTTGGTATGTTGTACAAAATTGTAGAGCATTAAATTTCCAAAGAGAATCTCACTTTTGGAAAAAAAAATTGATGAAACTCACCATGCAGACCCAACAGTAAAAAAATAGGGGTTTCCAATGGAAACTTTCCATACATTTTTCTTCATTTTTACAAACAAACTTTTTACATAAAAACTTCACCTCCAAGTATCAATAAGTAAATGTTGACCGATTTTGCTCGTATTTCAAGAGTCCTAAAATATCTCAAGGAACAATATTCAGCTTGTGGAGCGAGATTTTAAGAAAATGTTAAATATTCTGGGCACAAAACTCTGTCAATTTCTCACAAAACTATGAACTTTTTGCATGAATTGAAAGCTTAAACATTCAACTATGTTTGGCTGATAAGGGTATTTCACCAGATAAACTCTTCGAATCATGCCAAGTGTTTTAAAAAAATATTTTAAACCGGCATTTTCAAAATGTTGGGGGTAATTTGATTCCCCTTTCATCATTTTGAAAAAATCTTAAGCAAATAGTTTCTTATTCATTCAAACTTTTAATTTTTTATAAGTTACAGGAATTTTACATTAAACCTGTACGTTTGTGTTCAAAATATAACAAGTTTAGCATGTAAAATATTTAAAAACTTGAAATTTTCTTTTTTAGACCAAAATTGAGCATGTTTACAAAAGCTGGTAATTTTTGTTTACAAAACTTTTGAAAAATGGTTCAAACTGCAGTAAGTTATGTACAACTATACTAAAGGAAACTATGTACGAAAACCCAGCCCAATTATTTAATCTTGAGGCTGATTCCAGTGACTGTAAAAATGCAGGGATCTAGTCTCCCTAAACGCATTTTTTTAAACAATTGATTGTAAAAATAGTATGACGATGACGGGTTTCGGAGTTGATATGTTTATAAAACAATTCATGTATAAAAATATTTTTTTGAATAATTTTTGAGTGTTTTCCAGATTTATCAAAACAAAGAAAAAAGATCTCTTGGAAGTTTTTTGCAGCACTTTTTAGAAAAATGTGTGTAACTCAATCTAAACATTTTTTTATTTTTTTCTTTGTTTTCTACAATGAGTATTAGTCAATTTCGCACAACTTTCTAGAACAAAGCTAAATGTTTTACCCACATGCTGACGAGATACAGGCTTGGGATCAAGTGTCCCCGGGGATCAAGTCTCCCCACTCTCCCCTACATTTCGACAACTACAACTACAACCGGAACTAAGAAAAATCTGTACAATAGAAATAATATCTAGTATGTAAGAAAAAAAAATGTAAGTAGTCTACATAAGCTTGACGAATAAACAATAAACAATTTGATTGTTTCGAAACTTTTGGCATCTAGCCTGTAGATTTTTGCTGGCTAGAAAAAAAGTCACTTGTATAAATAGTAATTTTATTTTAAATTTTGTTTTTTTTTTTTCGATTGTTATTTTCGATTGTATTAAATTTTCATCCCATAATATGTTATTGCATTTAATTACGTTGATTTTTTAAACTTCCTTGAACAATCTAACATAAGAGGATAAAAGCCTCGAAATATCTTGTAAAGTTGTACATGGTATATTTTTATAGTTGATCAATTTTTCTGTGTCTTTCAAATATAAGAACTCTCAATTATTCATTATGTGATAATTTACTTTATATATTTATATTTATTAAAAACGCCTAACAACCGTCAACAAAATACTAACCCCTCGCAAAAAATAACATCTCAGGGCCTTCACATATTTATGGACTGGATGAGGGAGTCGTGGATGCCTGGCCCAAGTCACTTGAATTTCATTGTCTTTCTTTATCATCTCGTTAAAAATGGTTCGAATGAGGATGACAATCTTTTGAGGTCCTTAAGTTATATGTCGGTTACTAACCAAACCGTCTCAGTTGAAACATACTATGGTCATGGCCAAGTCCTGCCAAGACGGGGGTACATACCTACATAACATTACTTGATTCCAAAATTTTCAAAATTTAGTTTTCGGAAAGTTCAGAAAATTTCTCAAAAGTTTCATTTTTTTCACATTGGTATTGGGCATCAAAAATTGGAGCCAATTGGGCAAGACTAACCAATAGTTGTCAAGATATCTTCAGTTGAAAATGGGGACTGAAAAGTATACTAAAAAAACACAAATTTTCAAAATATTTAAAACTTAAGTGGATTAGTGGTTAAATGGTTTCATTAAAAAAATAAAAAGGTATTTAAAATACAAAAAAAAACTAGAATGCTAATTTCAAGTAACATTTACAATTTTTATGCAACAAGTATTCTACCGCTCAAATCAAGTCCGTCCCATATGTAATTTTGTCAATATTGAGTTAATGATGCAGTTTGGTTCGAAATCGTGTGAACTATCAGAATAACCAATAAACTTTTGTACTTTGTTCAAGAAAACCTTAGAAAATTCACTTTTTCGTGAAATTCTAACACGTAACCTTATGGGCGGGACAAATTTGAATTGCGTTTTTCTCGGCTTGCTGTTTTTACATTTCGACGTCGTCGTGCTATCTTGTCGCACCCGCCATTTCGACGTTCCGAGAAAAACGCGTTTTTATGTTTGACCTTGAATATTCAAAAACGAGAGCACGCAATGTAAACAATAACAAACAATTTTTTTTTTTTGAATTAAATATACTTTATTGAATCTTTCTTATAATAATTACATTTGGTTTACATAATAAGTGGTCAGCTGTGGCTCTTCAGCTTTAGTTTGCTTTTCGTGATTTAAACACTGTTCATTTTCATAACTTTAAAAGTATATGATTTATCATTTTGTAACACTAGGTACAATGAGGAAAAAAATGTTAAGAAAACATAACCTAACCTAAAACTAACTTAAACTTACAATAAACTAAACCAATCCTTGAATCAAGGGGTATTCAGAAATAGCACATTTTTCCCTGAATTTCAAACATTTTTCTTGAATCTTCTGATCCAACATTTTTACTTCTGCTAATTCATGAACCTCACTTGATCTTGTCCAGCCAGGAACATTCAAAACCATTTTGAGTACCTTGTTTTGGACACGCTGGAGCTTCAATTTATGAGTTCTAGCGCAACACTCCCAAACAGGTACTGCATACTCAATAACGGGGTAAATTATTTGTTTGTAAACTGCTAGCTTATTTTTCAAAGATAGCTTTGATTTTCTGTTAATTAAAGGATACAAACACCTGATGAGAATGCTGCACTTGTTCAATATTTTATCTACATGCTGCCGAAACAATAGTTTCGAGTCAAGTATGAGACCTAAATAGACAACTTCCTTTGACCAGGGTATTGAAACATCATTCATTTTAATCAAAACATCATCCTTTGGGACAAATCGGGCCGATTTGGAAAGTGGAAAAATGATGGTTTGAGTTTTGGCTGCATTTATGCGAATTTTCCAGTCGCCAAAGTATTCGGAAAGAACGTCAAGACCCTTCTGAAGACGGCCAACTAAATATCTGGTTATTTTACCCTTATAAATAACGGCAGTGTCATCAGCAAAAAGTGACAACACACCATTACCAGGAAGAGTAGGCAAATCAGATGTAAAAATATTGTACAGAAGTGGGCCAAGAATACTTCCTTGGGGAACCCCAGCATCAATGTTGAATAATCCAGAAGCAATCCCATTCAGAAAAACCCTGAACGATCTCTCCGAAAGATAGTGCTGGATAATTTTGATAAGATACATTGGAAAACCGTATAAATACAGTTTATGTATCAAACCATCATGCCAAACATTGTCAAAAGCCTTCTCAACATCCAACAAAGCCATAGCAGTTGATTTAGACTCAAGCTTGTTCTGCTTGATGATTTTAGTTACTCTCGTAAGCTGATGAGCAGTATTATGTCCCTTTCGGAAGCCAAACTGCTCATTCAAAATTATATTATTATCGTTGGTAAAATCCAAAAGCCTTGAATAGATGACCTTCTCAAAGAGTTTGGACAGACTACTCAAAAGACTAATGGGACGATAACTTGTTGGCGATGTTGGATCTTTTGAGGCTTCAAAATTGGTATGACTTTGCCCAGTTTCCAATTGGTGGGGAAGTAACCAAGTTGCAAACATTTATTGAAAATATTGGCTAGATGTTGAAAGAACTGATCACTCTGTTTTTCAACACTAGATTAAAATGTTATCAAAGCCTGGAGCTTTCATATTTTTCATTTGTTTAACTGCAACTTTGACTTCCTCACCAGAAACATGGGAATCTGCAGGAAATTCAAAGGTAGAGTCATTGATTGTTGAAATACTATTGGCAACTGATGTTTCTTTACGGCTGGTCATGGAAGCGCCAAGATTATGTGAACTAACAAAATGAAGCCCAAGTGCATTTGCCTTTTCCTCGGATGTAATCAAACGAGAATCCTCAACAATAAGTGGAGGAATAGGCTTTGGTTACAATAACAAACACGTTTTGTTTGGCTCACCATTCTGTGCATTGTCCCAAAGTTTGGTTAAAGTTGGTTGCTGGAGTTCCGAGTTATAATTACAAATGTTAACGGTAGTCTAGCTTGTACGTGCGACAAACGCATCCTGACTTTCCTGGCCTGAAATCCCTTTTGCCTTTTGTCGCACTTACATCAACTTTCATGGAGTGACAAGATAGCACGACAAGATTGAAACTACTTTCATATATAAAGTGACAAAAATGCACGGAGTTTTTTCGGTTTTTGTTGAATATCTCAGGATTGAAATCGAATTTAGGGGATCTGTGACGGTCAAAAGGTGAGGCATTGTGAGCTACACAATATGGCGTTTTTAACTCAATTTGGCCCAAAATGCACGTACGACAAGTTAGCACGATGGCGACGAATTTGGGACGGACTCAATTAGAGCGGCAGTACTAACAACACGCTTTTAAACATTATAACAGTTATGCTACAACCAAAAATTATCAAAATAACAATGAATTTATGAATTTACATTTTTATATCTTTTCCAAAATTTCCGAATATCAGGGGTAGGCGTGGCTGAATGGTTACGCTGTTCGCTTTGTAAGCGGAAGGTTCTGGGTTCGATTCTCATCTGCTCCTATCGAGAAATTATGGAAGGAAGGAATTCTGAACACTTGAATATGAACGCAAAATTCATTAGCTCGCGGCGGGGTTCGATCCCCCGTCCTTTGGGTCAGCATACAAAAATGCTAACCACCAGACCATCGAGGCTTAGTTGACTAGAAGGATTAAGAATGCTATAAGAATCCAAGAAACTTGATTGGAATCTGAGAACCTAAGAACAGAACAATGCAAAATTGAATGCAAAGTTGAATTCAAGAACTTACTTTCAACACGACCAGAATTCACAACAAAAAGCTTGGTGAAACGAATTGGAAAGCTTTCAAGATGAATCTAAGAACATCCGAAGAATTAAGGACAATACATAATTTTGACTGGCCACATCACTTACTACGGTGAATCCTGGCTTCACACCCATCTTACTAATCCCCTCAAATCTCACGTGATACTTTGTCGAAGACGCAGCTGATTTAGCGGTCTTCATTACTCAAGTATCGGACTATCGGACCCCGTATCTTACCACTGGTCGTGGCCGACGCTGTGATTGACTAGCATGATAGGGACATTTGAAAGGTGCGAAGAGGTGATGATTGGTTCCTTCTCTTCATCTGTGGTCCACGGAGCAATTCTTGGAGGTTCTGGTCAATAACAGAGTAGCAACTACGGGTAGACACCAATGCTATGCTATGCTTTTCCCAAATTTCCAAATATTCAAAATTTGTGAAAAAAAATCTTAAATAAATAAATTTTACACATGACCAGTATGACAAAGAACTTTGCAAGATGATTGTTGAAATTTTCGATTAGAATGTCCGGTCCAAATTTCTCCATGATTTTCTTATAACTAACGTCCTATCGAACTAAGGGGACGGAAATTGCACGTGGAGCTGAAATAGGGACGTGGCGTTACATCGTGCTGCCACCTGGTTTTTTGAGGTGCAAGAGTGGAAAAGTGCTGAGTCATCGTCTAAAAATAGACGGCGTCCTATCTCGCCCAGCAAAATTAAGTCGATAAAGTAGTCGGTTTCGATGAGAAAAAGTGGAAAATGTGGTCTAAAAATAGCGACGCCATCCCCCTATAGAATCAAGGTGAAATCAACCATTTTTTCCCTCATCACTCGAAAGTTAACAAGATGCGGAAATGTTTTTGCAAGGTTGTTGGGAGCAATTGGCGGCAGCACAATAAATTTCAACAGCAAACATTAAAACTGCCCTTTTTAGGGCTCTAATTGATAACGATAGTTATTCTAAATTTCCAGAAACAGATTTTCGCAGCGACACAAAAAAAAGCATCGCTGTTATCTATTTATTATTTCCTGCCTAACAAGCAATTTATTTTAACTGCTTAACTTCAGATAATGGCCAAATGAAACTTTTCATGTCCAGTATCAAAAACCACAAAGTTTGATACCCATATGGCCCCAACTCTTATAGTTTGGCAAATGTCCCCCATCAGAAAATCCGCGGGGCCTCCGTCCCCTCCAGGTGGTGGCCAATTCCACTTATCGACTCCTTCTCATGCCGGCTGGTATTTCTTAGCTAGTCTTTTACACCAGACCATCTGCACCCGGGCCTCCAGGCCATCTTCTCCTGATGTTAACTCGTCGACGTCCAGCAACAGAATTAATTTTTGGGACTGACCGAGCCGAGTTTTGTCGGTTTAAATTGGGGACGTATGCCCCGCCTCTTTGCACCCATTCTCCTAAACCTCCTTATTCGCTTTTTGCCCCGTCGACGATCCGAAAATTATGAGGTGGAGTGGGGGTAATTTTAGATACATTAATCTCACGTCTCTCGATTGACTGATTGGGAAACGTTTGTTCAACCAACCACACAACAAAAAATCCGATGGTAAAATCGCATGCAAAAGCATGCACATCACTTTTGTGAGCAAAAGCATGTAATATTGTATGAGAAAACGTGTACACAAAAAGCATGAACCGAAGAAAAAAAAATCAGGTCTGCTCACCCCAAAAATAGCATCAATCCAACCCTCTCGGCTATCTCGCCGCTGTTTATTTAGTTGGATCTTCACCGATGTAGCTGTAGGTTCCCCATACATCGTATGCAGTCAACACAGTACACGACGTACGGAAAACCTACTGTTACATTGGCATTGATCAAACAATATTCACAGCGGCGAGATAGCCAAGTGGGTTGGGGCGCAGACTTGGTAATCTGAGTATGACTCTCGCCTGATTGATGTTATTTTTGAGGTGAGCAGACCTGATTTTTCTTCTTCGGTACATGCTTTTTGTGTACACGTTTTCTCATACAATATCACATGCTTTTGCTCACAAAGGTGATGTGCATGCTTTTGCATGCGATTTTACACATATTTTTTTTACTGTGCAGCATGCACCAAAAAAGGGGGAAATTTGCCGAGAGGGAAATTCGTCACGTAACGTTTTCGCTTCGCGAAAATTTTGGATTGACACCTCGTATATACCTTAGGACAAAGTTCTTTGGCAAAAAAATACCCAAAATGCTCAAACTTCAACAGATTGTAATTTTTGAACCCCGGGGTTTAAAGAGTTGGTCCAGGAGACTTTTTTCATGTCTCGGCGAAATCTTTCGAAAACAGTTGGTCCCGTTCGTGTACACTTTTGGGCCAAATCCACCCATTCTCCTTTTCGGGAATATTTTGTTTGGTCTCTGATTTTTTGGGAAAATTTGGAAGGGGATTGGATGGGCGAGGGGGGGTTGGCCAAGGTAAACACTTCAAATAAAGTTTGCAAGTATCTAAGGCAATTGCACGAATGTAACATTAATGAACATAAACTTAGACAAAAAGTTTTAAAGTTCTTGGACCAGGCGTATATCACAGTTTTGTTTAATTTTGTTCAAATCAATCAACGAACCCAACCAAACCAAATAAAGTGATCAAAAGGTGCCCAATTCGTCACAACAGTCATTTACTGTAATCGACCGCCGTCCATCGGCAATCAACACCGCTCTCAAATAACAACATCCCAAGTCCTTAACGCGTCCTGCTACAATAGCCACCCATCTGGCAGCAGGGCAGCAACAAAAAAATCCTATAAAATTTATCATATTACTTATTCAAATATCTCCGCACCACTAGAGTCTTCATCAGACCAACAGGCTGTCGTTATCTGACGAATTTCGAGGCGGGGGGTTCTGGAATTTACATGGAGTGGTGTCATTTTTTTGGCCTTGCTTTTGGGAGAAAGAATTTTTCACCCACCCATTCGTTTTTTTTTTTCGGGGAAACGAAAAGAATGGTGGTTTTTCTTTTGGTGTCATTTTTTCTTAAAGGGGATGGGGTAAGTGGCTTCTTCCTGCTCTTTTCACACTTCATAAGCTTTGATGTGATTGCTGTTGTTTGGCGCTGGGATTTTTTTTTACACTCAGCGGAAACCGTGAAAATGTGCTTACGGTTCGCGGTGAATTTGGATGACCTAGGAAAGTATCTTAGGAAAAGAAATTGTATGATTACGTCAGTAGAAGTTATTTGTAATAAAAGTTTCTAATAAAGTTACAAATTACGTTATAATTAGTAATTCTAGGAAAAACTAGTTATGCTGGTCAAGTAGGAAATAATAAAACGTTTCCTCTTCACAAACTTGGCCATTTCATTGTGACTAACCCACCTGAACAGGTTGCGATGTTCCTTCTACTCATAGTCATTCAATTAACCGCTGCCCAAGATTTGCCACCCAAATATGGTTGCACTCTTCACCACCTAAAGTCCAACGACCCTATCAAGCAGGATTTTCACATTTCCGGCCGGCTGAACTATCTCTCACCGAACAAGCTGAACCACAACCCGTTCAACGACTTCGACAGGCTGCTGGATATGGGTTTATGTCTGGAGGCTACGGTGTCCTACCACGCGGGAGTTCTGCGAACTTCAATCAACTGCATCAACTCGACGCAATCAAGTCGAGTTCCGTTCCCGAGAATCAGCCTAGAAAACGTAAGGATGGACTGGGCGGATTGTAAGCGAACTCGGTACGAAGTTTTCGTGGATCAACAAAAGCAGAAATTGTTGTTGACGGGTAGTGTTCAATCGGAACGTGGAGTTCGCGACGCAAACGGGATTTTGGTGATAAATCTTAGTCAATCAGAGCTGGGAACGCGGTTTGGGATCACTGATATGCACTTTTTTGTTCGAGCACAAACGTCGTGCGTGTGTAGCTACGCGAATGATTTTGAGTTGCATTACCTAGAGAAATCTAAAAATTATCTAGAGATATCTGCCGAGTTTAATATGCTTTCGATTTTCAATTTTTGCACTTTTTTGATCTTTTTTGTAGTGCTTACTTGTTGTGGATATCATGTAATTGTGATGTTAACGGCTTTCTTATCAAAAAAAATGGCTAGTTACTAGCAAATCAATGATAAATCTAAGGTATGTGTAGTGTTGCCACATAATTTACTCGTTTCGACGAGATTAAATAATAAGTCTCACAGATTTCGGTTTGGTGAAATCCGTAGTAAAGAGTTATAAAATAAAATAAATAAATTGTATTTCCATCAAATGTAATCTGTATTGTAAGTTGATGGTTATATCTTACTGTCCCTTACTCCACACAGAAAAAAAAAATCCGGTAAATTTACATCATTAATGATGTACCAAAAGTGCACGTCATTAATGATGCGAATTTACATCAAATTCATTTTAAATTTACATGCCATCCGATGTAATTGTTTCGAACAAACAGCGGTCTGAAAACATGTAAATTTCCGATGAAATCTACGTAAATTTACCCAAGTCGAAATTTTTTTTACTCCGTTGAATCTTGAATCTGATGTAATTTTCAAATTCTTTTGTATCCTGATGCAGTTTAGAAAGGCACACATTTAGATTACTCTGTAATCAAACTAAGCATTGAAATTACTTTTGTTTGACCAGAAAAAAACTAAAGTGAACCTTTTTAAAATGCCATAGGAAAAGATTTGAGGATTATTATGCAGACTTTAGATTCAACGGAGTAATATGTAAAATTAAATAGGAACCAACAGCTTTTGATTTCCTAATCTTACGAATAATTCAGAAAAGGATAGACATAAATAAAACAAAGTAACTCACTCGTGTTCAATTCACCATTTTTCAAACCAGCATGATGTTGTACTGCTGTTTAAACAGCATCTCTCTGCAGGAACCAGCTCGGCGAAGATTGTGATCATGTGACCTCGCGCACAGCTAGCCCGGAACAGACAGAGCGGCGCAACGTCGGGACTCCACGGTGTGTGTTTGTGCATGATGCATTTCTTCCCAGCGTCGACCGGTACCTCCGGCTTCAAACCACTGTAATTGTCGTGCAATGTGACCTATAAAATCAATAAAAAATATTATTATTTTGACTCACAACAAGCTTTGAAGGTGAAGACGAAAACCAAAACAAACCTGTAGAATTAAGCCCCGGCCAATTGTTGCAAGTTGCAATAGAATCTGGCCATGCAATCGGTGTCGTTCTTGGCAGCGGTGACGGCGGATAATCTGGAGCCATCATCAGCGATGACCTGCAGTTCCAACGAACTCCACGTTCCATTGATCAGGATCAGCTCGTTTTGAGCGGCTTCAATGCCGTAGCTGGTTTCGAAGCATTTCTCGCCCTCCATTAAACGACCCAAATCGTCCACCTTGCAGGCCGGATAGATAATTGACGTGAGGGGAATCTTCTGTTTCACCAGTAGCTCGGCGACGATGCTGACAACCGATGTGGTTCTTCCATCGAACGTCTCGTTCTGTAGCTGGACCAACGTAAAGAGCACATTGTGGCCAGTTGCTCGACCTCGACCAGGCGGAGGATGGGGGCTCCGTCGTTCGTGATCGTCACATTACCCTCGTCCTCCACCAGCACTTGTCCAACCCGATCGGGCCCGGCAAAGATTTGTTGATGGCGGCAGTTATGAAACGGACATCACTGAAAACTGCACAAACAAATTAAAACTTACCACAACTCTGTCAAAGAGAAAAGTTACTTTTTGGCTGTGTATTTGCCCTCCGGATGTTGTTTTTTTTTTGTGGAAAGCCTGCCCTGGCACTGGCGTCGGTGGAGCTGCTTGTTACGAAATTGAGAGGAACCGGCAATTTTACGCGAAAATTTGGCGCAGCGAATCGGAGAGTATTTTGACAGATAGCTTCTTCTTTTTGTGTTACAGAACGCGCGCGAGAACGTCAAGGCAGTATACCTTCCCTGTTTGAAAAATGTCGCACGTCGTACGAGCTGTCGCGCGGTTTTCATTTTACCGTTTCGATATCGATTGGTCGAAAGGACGACAAACGAACGACAAACACTTGACATGCGCGACATTGTTTTTTTCCATCGATTTTCCTTCAATTTGACGTCACGATATTCGTCGACGCAGTTTGACAGTTCTCTTCAGTTGGTCTTGTTTGGACTTGATCAAATCAGAGAAACTTTGTACCGAATCGAACCAGTTTACGTTGCCGAAAGTTAGTGTGGATTTTGGCCGGTTGATTGGTAAGTTGTGTTGCTTTTTTGTGAGCGGCTTTATCATAGCAATATATTCCAAATTTCCTGATTTCGGCCTTCGTGATGGAGGAGGAGGAGGAGGAGGAGGAGGAGAACGGGTCACATCGTTGCTCCGGCGGGCCATGCCGGAAGACGGGAAGGGAAGCACCCGGTCTGCGATCGAGGAAGCGGATTGATGTTTAACTTTCCGCGGGAGGTGGCGGTGCGTGCCATACCCAAGGAGGAGGACAATGAAACGGCAAGTAATGGATGTTTCCAATGGAACAGAAGGAGGAGAAAGACCATTCCCCTTCCCGTCAAGTCTTGGGGAGGTGTACAATGTTCCGTGTGAAAAGAAAGGTGGAGGAAGACGGCGTTTCTGATCCGCCGGAGGTTTTTATACGGTGAGTTGTGTTTTGAAACGATAGAGGGGTTTTGCATCCCATTTGGACGACGGAAAATAAATGAGGACGATGAAAGTGTGCGTGGAGGGACTGGAGAATTAAAACCTGAAACCATCACAAATTCTAAACAATAAAATTCTATTTTTCATACTAATCTTTCCTGAATCTTTTCAATTCCACAATTCAAATTTTCTAAGATTCACATAAATATAAAAAATCTATTAAAAGGTATAGTTTCGTTCAAAAATATGAAAAATATATAAAAATTATAAAATTGTGTCTATTCAATTCAATTCTATTTATTTCTTTGGTTATCTTTTAACAATACACTCAAACCCCGATGGTTTGACACCAACTGTTGTCAAACGAACGGGGTAACTTTAGTTTGACACCCCTTTTACACGGAGTTCACACACTACCAAACGATTGAAAATTACAAAATTATAAAATTACAAAATTATAAAATTATAAAATTATAAAATTATAAAATTATAAAATTATAAAATTATAAAATTATAAAATTATAAAATTATAAAATTATAAAATTATAAAATTATAAAATTATAAAATTATAAAATTATAAAATTATAAAATTATAAAATTATAAAATTATAAAATTATAAAATTATAAAATAATAAAATTATAAAATTATAAAATTATAAAATTATAAAATTATAAAATTATAAAATTATAAAATTATAAAATTATAAAATTATAAAATTATAAAATTATAAAATTATAAAATTATAAAATTATAAAATTATAAAATTATAAAATTATAAAATTATAAAATTATAAAATTATAAAATTATAAAATTATAAAATTATAAAATTATAAAATTATAAAATTATAAAATTATAAAATTATAAAATTATAAAATTATAAAATTATAAAATTATAAAATTATAAAATTATAAAATTATAAAATTATAAAATTATAAAATTATAAAATTATAAAATTATAAAATATAAAAATATAAAATTATAAAATTATAAAATTATAAAATTATAAAATTATAAAATTATAAAATTATAAAATTATAAAATTATAAAATTATAAAATTATAAAATTATAAAATTATAAAATTATAAAATTATAAAATTATAAAATTATAAAATTATAAAATTATAAAATTATAAAATTATAAAATTATAAAATTATAAAATTATAAAATTATAAAATTATAAAATTATAAAATTATAAAATTATAAAATTATAAAATTATAAAATTATAAAATTATAAAATTATAAAATTATAAAATTATAAAATTATAAAATTATAAAATTATAAAATTATAAAATTATAAAATTATAAAATTATAAAATTATAAAATTATAAAATTATAAAATTATAAAATTATAAAATTATAAAATTATAAAATTATAAAATTATAAAATTATAAAATTATAAAATTATAAAATTATAAAATTATAAAATTATAAAATTATAAAATTATAAAATTATAAAATTATAAAATTATAAAATTATAAAATTATAAAATTATAAAATTATAAAATTATAAAATTATAAAATTATAAAATTATAAAATTATAAAATTATAAAATTATAAAATTATAAAATTATAAAATTATAAAATTATAAAGTTATAAAATTATAAAATTATAAAACTATAAAACTATAAAATTGTAAAATTATAAAATTATAAAACTATAAAACTATAAAATTGTAAAATTATAAAATTGTTAAAATTTTAAAATATTTAGGTTCTACAAATCATGAACTCTTAAATTTTCAAATTGTATTATTCTTAAAATTCTTGATATTTTCAAAACTGTTTTTAAAATATCAAAGATTTTATTTTTATTTTAAAATTATTCCGATATTTTAGATTTTAACGATTCGAGCATATCATAATTGTTCAAAACTTTAAAGTTCAATGCTTGACGAGATGAACTGAAAGGCCAACTGGAAGACAACGCCAAAAACCACGTGAAGATCGCGACACACAACAAGTAAAATTAATGAATTTTGTGAAATCGAGTGAAAAAGATTAATTTACAGAAATATATGTATTTTTAATAATTTTAAAATAAAAAAAAATATTTTTACTGCCACATAACCTAAAAACCCGAAAAAACAGCACACGACAAAGGCACGACAACCTAAATAACAAAACCGTGCGACGTCGGTCGAATGTCGTACGACAATGTCGAACAATTTCGATGATCGATCGCACGACAAATACGACATTTTGGTGCAAAAACGTATGACATTCGTGCGAATGTCGCACGACATTGTCGTGCGACGTCGTATGATTGCACGGACGACAAACGACGGACGTCCGACGGACTTTTCAGTCAGGGTTTGGTAGAAGCCATGCGAGAACGTCGTGAATGTCGACTACCCCTGTGACTGAATTTACTTTTCAGCCCAAGCCACGTTTAATTTGTATGTACTTGGCAAAAAATCTGTACAAATATATTATTTATTTGAACAACGCGAGAAAAGAGCGGATAATCATTTTTACCATTTGAACAGGTTTGCTTTGGCTTTAACTAACTTTTTTATTTTCATATTGAGGTTTTAAATCATATTTGGGTAATTCTCCGCCAACTCACACAGCAGTTGCCCCGACCCCTCTTCGATTTGCGTGAAACTTTGTCCTAAGGGGTAACTTTTGTCCTGATCGAGGTCCGTTTTTATATCTCATGACGGAGGCGGTGATTCATTTTTGAACATGCGAAAAGAGGTGTTTTCAATAATTTGCTGAACGGTGATGAGATAGAATTTGGTGTCGGGACTTTTATGTACGCCCGATTTGAGCGTACTGAATTGAAAACGTATTTTCATCGAAAAACACTAAAAGTTTTAAATTTCTCATTTTCTGTTACCGACTGTAAAATTTTTGAACATGTCATTTTATGGAAATTTAATGTATCGAATTACATTGTCCCAGAAGGGTCATTTTTTCATTTAGAACAAATTTTCATTTTTTTGTGTTTCTATTTTGCAGGGTTATTTTTAGAATAACAATGTTCTACAAAGTTGTAGAGCAGACAATTACAAAATTTTAATATATATACATAAGGGTTTTGCTTATAAACATCACAAGTTATCACGATTTTACGAAAAAGTTTTAAAAGTTGGTCGTCATCGATCATGGCTGTTCATGGTCACCCGCGACAGACACGGACGACGAAACAAAGAGAAACGCAAAAAGTAACTTTTTCAAAACTTTTTTTCGTAAAATCGCGATAACTTGTGATGTTTATAAGCAAACCCCTTATGTCTATATATCAAATTTTTTGTAATTGTCTGCTCTACTTTGTAGAACATTATTACACTCTAAAAAATAACCCTGCAAAGTTAGAAAAAACACGAAATTTTAAAATGAAAAATTTTGTTCTAAATGAAAAAATGACCCTTCTGGGACAATGTAGATTCGAAAAGTACATTAAATTTCCCATAAAATGACATGTTCCAAAATTTTTTACAGTCGAGTAACGGAAAATGGAGAATTTTTAAAACTTTTTTAGTGTTTTTTTCGATGAAAAATACGTTTTTTCGGAATTCTGAGTACGCCATCAAATCGGGCGTCTAATTTTACATAAAAGTCCCTTTGACACCAAATTTCTATCTCATCACCGTTTCGGGCTGCAAATTATTGAAAAACACCTCTTTTTTCGCATGTTCAAAAATGGAAGGGGTCGTACCGCCCCTCCGTCACGAGATATCAAAAAACGGACCTCGGATTCGTGATCAGGGACAAAAGTTACCTCTTAGGACAAAGTTTCACGCAAATCGAAGAGGGGTCGGGGCAACTTTTCCCGATTTCGTGTGAGTTGGTAGAGAATTACCCATTTGCGATACAAAACTTATTACAGTATAGGATTTTACAACTTTAAAATAAATGTTACAAAAAATGTTAGAACAGTTTTTAATTAAAACAAGAAAAAAAAATGATATTTTCAATGATAAATTAAAATCAAACTATTGGATTAGGACTTCTGTCAATCCTAGTTCATGACATGAACTGGTATCGACATAAAAGGTAAGGCATGAATTTCCTGCCTTGCCTTTTATTTACCGCAAACCGGGGTGATTTTGATAGGTTTGAAATTTTTCCGCTCAATGAAGAGGACAAATTAAATTCGTACGGAATGGTATGGAATCATACTGGCCGTGATAGAGAAGTGTTCAAAGTATTTGAAGAAGCAGTTTCAACAAAATTTTGAAAATTTTGAAATTTTCAAAAAGTCAGTAAATTAAAGTTAAGATTTGACATTAGTCATTAGTTTAATTTTATCAAAGTGTCATAAGTTTCTCAATAAAAATAAATTCAAATCGAAAAACGGTGTGCATTTTCGGATACTTAAGACAATTTCACACTAAGAGATGACTAAATTAGTTTGTAAATAGTTTTTTAAATGTAATTTTGGAACACAATTCGAAAATTCTCGAAATTTTTGGCCATTTTCATTAGAACAAATTTCATATAAAATGTGAACTATAGACGTAAAAATAACATTTGAACACTTCAAAACTGATTCTGATCAAAGTCACCCCAGATTTCAAAATACACTCAACCCCCGGTGGTTGGTCACTTTTTCGTTTGACACTTTTTTAGTTTGTACCCCGTTGGTTGGTCAAAGTCAAACTAAAAAGTGACGAACTGTCACTTTTTACACGGCGCTCACGCACACTATCAAAACAAACGTTTAGTAGTGTGTGTGAACTCCTTGTAAAAGGGGTGTCAAACTAAAAAGTGACCCCGTTCGTTTGACAACAGTTGGTGTCAAACCATCGGGGTTTGAGTGTAGTAATTTTCAAAGCAATTATTTTTTTAAACGCTATTAAAAAAATGTTTTTTCAAAACTAGTACAAGGATCGTGTGTGGCCTACCCCAGCTCATGCTTTAAAAATAATAATCTTGAGAGAAATCATACCAGTTAGGAAATATTCCAAACTAAATTGCAATCCTATCAATGTCACCCCCGGTTAACAGTACATCATTTGTTAAGAGGCTAGCTTTAAACCACGTGGACACTTTTTGGAAAAAAAGAAATAAGAGATTTAGAATTTTTAAATTCAAGATGGCAGCCAAAATAGTAGTAAGGAAATAATTGAAAAACGCAATATTTAATTTCACTGGCAATCAGCTATTCAAGTTTTACTAAAATGGGGTCGCAAAAATCGGAATTTTATGTAAAAAAATAAAAATTGAGAATTAATTTCAATTTTATATTTCTCTATAAGTGAATGTTACTGAATAATGCTGTAAGTAAACTTATATACAAGACCCAGCATAAAATTTTGGATTAAAATTGGCAAAGACTGCCGAGTATAAACAAAAACATACATGTTCTTTTTTGTGTTTCCCGTTCCTGTTCCTCCTCCAACTCTCGTACAGCTGAGGACCAGCAGCTTTCTTCCGGACTCCGTAAAAACCTACGAGGGAGTTTGCAGAATATTTTCGGACCACGTTCTGACACTGTAAGATTGTGAATTCAGAATATTGCGTCTATCTTCGCCGCATAAAACCTACCGCCGCATAAAAGCCGCCGAGAATACCAGTTTCTGCCGTTCAAGCCGGGACAATGGCACCAAATACTTCAACCGATGAGGAGACCCAGAAGAAGGACGCTGTTCCGGATGAGGTTGCCACCGCGAAAGAGGTTCCGGCTGCCGCCGCTAGACGTCATAGTTGCCGACGAAGCTCAACATTCCTGCTGCCAGCATGAATGCCGAACCATCTGAAGCAGCTGCGAAGGCAAAAATGTAATATTTTGTAAGTAACCTTATAAATATTTACTCACCCGGCGGTGCAACTGCTACAATCAAACCGGAAGGCTTTCTCGTAATCCTCCTAACCCGGGTTATTGCCAGACAAATGAGCCTTATTGCATAGGAATTAACTGATTTTTTGATTAGGTGTTTGGATTGAATTTGATTGGCACTATGAAATGTAAACAAACCATACCATTGATTGCTGCTGGTGTCGTTGGTACAGATTCCATCTGTCCTCTCTCAGCGGCTCTATTTTTTCAGTTCAACATCGACAGCAATCGTTCCACAAGGTTTGTTTACATCTCTCCAGACCGATCGTATTCTACCTGAAACACCTTTCATCACTTGTTTAAGCGAGAGAAGAACCGATTAAAATCGCAATTGGCCATCCAAACCTGGATGAAACAAAATTGTTGTGCGGAACCTTTCCCTTTCTTATCCGCAGCCATCTACTGTTGTCCAACAGTCTCGCGAAATAAACAGCTGATTGGACAACAACTAAAAATTTCATTTTAACACAAAATCTACCGCGAAAACACTTCCAACTCAACCGCACCAAACAACAATAACATTGAGCTGATTAGTTTTGTCCGCCTTTTGTGCTGTCATTTGCAAAGCTGCTTATATTTAAATTTAAATCTTTTTTGAGATTACATTTAGAAAAAATTACATCAGATATGCAATTACATGTTATTCATATCTTCAAATTTATGTTTGGCCACAAAATAAAGTTTTATTTACATGGGAAACAACGATAACATCGGATCTCATTTTACATGAAGGCTCTTTAAATGCGATTTAACGTTTTACATTGCATTTAAAAATTACATTGAGCAAGTTTACGTTAAAAACATGATTTCAGTGTTGGGTAAATTTACACTTTTTTTTCTGTGCAGGCCAACTGCTTCTGGGCCTCCAGGCCAAGTCCAGGTTGATGTTTACTCCTCGCCGTCAGCGCTAGAGTGATTTCACTGAACTGAACACTTTTGAAACTGTGTTGGAAACCCACACAACAGTGTGCTAGTTGCGTTGCAGACCCCTTCCCTAACACGGACGGCAACGTCCAGTACCTACTATGCTACAATTTCATAAAGCGCAAAACTTAAGTTTGATTAGTTTGAAATTGATATAAAACAAAATGTTCAAGTTCATCCGATCGAGTGATATATTGATCCGATCGAGTGATATATTGACTATACTTGTGGATGCATGGAGGATGTTTTTCAAGCAGAAACTTTTCCACAACAGGTGTGATGTTCCCGAGGATTTTTGCGAATTCTGCTGGTTTGGGCAATATGTTTCTAGCAGTATTTACGCTGTTGCTACTGTCACATCATCCGATCTTAGTGCGATCAATGGCCATATGGAATGTTTTTTTTAGTCTCATCTGGTTTTTCACGGGCCATACTGGAGCAGGCTGGATTCGCTTGAGCAGGATGGTCTTCAATATGCTTTTGCGCAGAAACTTTGAAAAGCCATAAAGCCGTTTACGTAATGGTGGAATAATGAACCATTCATACGATCGTAACCTTTAATCACGCATATACGGAATAAGTGGGTGTTCCTATCGCCGTATCCTGTTGGAATAACAACTGGATTGTTATTTATAATGTCAACTACCTCATAAAACGTGTCAATCACATATTTCGTAATGAATTCCATCTCTGTAACCCAGCTCATGGACCTCGATTGAAAAAACGTGTCCGAACATTATTCCTTGTTCATGTCCCTGCATTTCTGAGACGATTATCAAAGTTTGTACTAGGTTTTTAGTCATTAATTTTCTTTCTGCACTCCGGGCTTTCATATGCCTACTGCCTCCTTCCAAATCAAACTGTTTTCCGCATGACGGGTTCATTCCGCTTCGAATTCCGCTTCGAAAATTGTTTCGAATTTTTCTAAACGGAATCTCCGGTTGGACTCCGTTTAGATTCCGTTTGAGCCATTTTGGTACATTAGCGACACCTGCTGGTGCACGGCCGAACCTCGATGACATTTCGCCGCGTTTCGCCGAAGCGGGTTTTCTTTTATTGTGTGAGTGTGGCCTCTGCTGAAGCAATTGTCAAACGTGTGTCAAAGTTGGTCAAAGTGTGCGCTAGAAAATTTTGTTGAATCCCACGCGGAGGAAATCGTCTTGCAGAAGCCCGCCAAGTTCGTACCTACTTTTTCGCGTTTTTGTACATTTTGCCCATTTTGCCGGACCGGCAGGATGCAGGATGGTCCCGGGGCCTGGAGCGCGAACTTGTGCAATAATTCAAAGCTCCAGCACCCTGGACTTCCTAAATCCGCGGTAGTTATATTTTGGTATTTTTAGGTTAGAATTTTCGAGTGAAGGAACGTTGAATTAACATTATTTTTGCCTTTTGCAGAACCAAGTCAGTCCAGCCAACTCCCAGTCGCTGCTGCGGTCGCCCGTAATGGACACTGCCTTGGGCAGTCTGGTGATGGAAATCGGCTACACGTTAACGGCTTCGCTGGAGGACTGCAAGAACCACCTGCCGAAGATTGGCGACAGGAAGAACACGGCGCAGGATGTGGCCAAGATTATTTCGTCGATGTGTTTGACGCACGCGTCGCTTTCGGAGAGTCCTGTGGTACACGCTCGGCACAGCTGCTGCACAAAGCGCGCGTACGTCGAGTCTTCTTAATCCAGAACTTCCGGCCAAACTGAGCCTGAGCGAGGTGGAAACCATCGGCAAGAACCCCACGGACAGCGGGGAGTACACTTTAAACGAACCCCAAATACACTGAAAAGCGACATGATCGCCGTCAAACTCAGCTCCAAGACCGTGCTCGAGGAGATCACCCGTCCGTTATCGAACCTTCGTTCGGCGTTGGCCGCATCATGTACTCGCTCCTTGGGAACAGCTTCCGAAAGCGCTAAGGCGAGGAACAGCGCAGCTAATTCTCGCTGACCCCGATCGTGCCCCCCCCCTCAAGTGCTTTCGTACTGCCGCTGAGCAACAACACCGACTTCTCCCCATTCAGGAAGAAGATCTGTAAGTAGTCTACCTCTCAAGCAAAACTTCCTTCTAACCCAAACTTCTTAAATCCAGCTTCGGCCCAGCGTGAACATCTCGCACAAGGTGAACGACTCGAGTGGCTCGATCAGTGGACAGACGAGCTGGTTGGGAGTAATCTACGACCGCCGATGTTTCCGGCAAGCGGGACGGCATGGACCAGAGCGAAAGTACGGTGGATGAAAGCTATCCGAGCGGATAATGGTCAAGGCAGGAAAATTTCATCTCTAGTGGAAGTCACCTTGCTTGACGGATTCCGGCGATTTGGTCCGCAGTTCAGCACCGTCGACGCGGCCAACAGACTTCAGCGGTGCGATTCCTCAGAGGTACTGTCTGGAACATTAGTGTAATATATTGTGAAACATTCAAATTTTAGTAATTAAAAAATGGGGATTCATGGTGGGGAGTGTTTTTCTTGATATGTTTTTTAAATATTAATAAAAACTGCCTAAATAGGCAAAAACAGTTGAATAAGTGTTGAATTTCGTTCTAATTAAAACAAAACAGAAAATCAGAAAGGAAAAAAAGAAGAAGAAGCAGCTGTCAAAGCTAACCCGTCCACTCCGTTTCGATTCCGTTTGAATTCCGCTTAAACCGATTTGCGGCGAAAACTCAAACGGAACCGGTTGTTGCGTTTGAAACGGAATGCGTTTTAGAATCTAAAACGAACACTGTTTAGAATTCGAATCGAACTTTTTTCGCTCAAGCGGAATTCTAAACGGAATTCAAACGGAACGCTTTGAGTGGGTTCGTGCATAACCGCCATATTGAACGCTGTGTAGTCGGAACTGAACCCGACGCTTGATTTGCTCCCTCGTCCCAATAATTTCCTTGCACCGAACACGTCCAAACACGACCACCCTTCCGTAAAAACTTCCAATCCGATTCCTTGACTCTCACATCGCTCCCGTCACTTCTGCTTTGTTTATCTGCGCACTTTTTTTCCTCTCTCGCGATTCCCGTAAATGACTCGACAAGGACGGCACGAAAGCAAACACGCAAAACAAAACACTGCTCTTGCGATGGTATTGGTACTGGAAGTGGCACTGCTGCTGCGCGAACAAAAGAAGACCTTCGCCGTTCCGTCGCAACTTTGACATTTCGCGCTGTCAAAGTGGACTGCCAGGAGAGCCTCTCCAGAGACTGGCACACGCAATCCTGCTGTGTGCCGTGTGTGGTGTGGTTACAAGTTTACAAACCGTTCTTACGTGAGTGGTCGTGCCATATGTTGGCTTGGTGTGCGTGTGACAGTTCGCGCTGGAGGAGACACCACACTTTGGTATGGTGAAAAATTTTTCGACGTTCGCAGCAGTCTCGGAGTGTCGCAAACAACAAGCTGGTGAACAAATTTCGGGCTCCGGGAAAATCCGTGCGTGTAACCTCCGGTGATCGTGAAAAGTGACCGCGGCGGGAGGGTCCACACAGTTGTGGTCCCGGAACGGCGCTCCGCTTCGGAACTCCGAGTGGTGGGTAGTGAAGATCGGACTTTCGGATTGAAGGGACGACCCTGGGGTCGGACCATGTGAAAAAAAAACATGATTTCAGTGTCTGGTGTGGTGACGGAACGTAATAGGTCGCGGTGGAGTTTTCGTGGACCGAGTCTGAACAGTTGGATCCGATTCTGGATAGTGAGGGGCTCGCCGAAAAAAAAGACAACACCTTACAATAGTCGTCATCGTCGTCGTCGTCGTCACCGATTTACCTTTCAACCTGCGCCTTAAAGTTAGGCCACCATTTGTACAAAGGATATCTTTGAGTTAGAATAATCCAAGATACCTTAGAAACCCTTTTCAAGACCTTCCAGAACTTGATAAATCCTGTTCCAAGGACTCCGTCGAGTCCTTGTGTCCCGGAGGGCTGAGACCCGGCCCGTCGCACTCCCTCCCTCTCTCGTGTTCTCCTCGCTCTTTCTCTCTGGCATGTTCTCTCCTTGGAACCGGGACGCGCACCACCGATGGTCGTCACCACCTCCGCCGGAGGAGGGAGGGGCGCTGTGTTTATTGATTTTCCAATATTGTTTTTCTCCTGCTCGTGGAACTCGGTGGCGCCGAGGGTCGGTGGCTTTCCTGAGGGGTGAAAGGAAGGGGGAAGATTCGCACAATTTTCGCAATGGACGACGGGTTTTTTTTTCGCAGGCTAAATCAGGATTTTGGAATCGACACCGATACCGTGCCGTTGGGGAATGGAATATAAATGGAAACTGCTACGCACGAGTTACCGCGGCAAGTAATTAGTCCCCGGTTAGTCATGCACTGACGAAACGGTGGCAATTAATCTTCCAGACGAGTGAGAGGAGAAAATAAAACTTGTGCTCGAGTTAAGGGGGTTGGAAGAAGAAACATCGACTGAGGTTGACAACTCCTCAAATTAAGGGCACCTGTTATGCTATATAAATAACATTGTAAGATATGCTATATAAATAACATTATAAGATTTAGTTAAATATTTTTCTGTAATATCTTGGCCACAGGATTTTTAATGCAAAAATTGTAGTACAATGGTATCGTGTTTCATGTATTCATGTTTTCAACTGTTGGCCATCAAACGAATCATATCTGCGCTAATCTTTACGCAGTAGGTCTGGCCACTTTTATGATAATATAATGTCTCAGCTGGCAAATTCGGTAAATCAAGTTGTCGAATTTGTAAACATCGAAGTGTTTCCAAAATCGTCAACACTTTTTCTATTCGTGTGGAGATGTGGAGTGTTACCCAAAAATCGTGTTGATTTATTAATTTATCTTTTTGATATTATTACACAGCAAACCGAGTGTTTTTCCGGAACTTCCCAATCGTGGAGTACATTTGGTTACTGCTGTCGCAAAACCTATCCGTTTTAACTCAATCCGTTCCAGGAATCCCGAATCTCTCCTCAATGAAGCATAGCAATAACAGTCGTATTACCATTCCTAGAACGGCTAAAAATATTCCTAAAATTTTCGACAAATGCCTCAAATCGCCATCATCCGCGAAGCGGATCGCCCCTTCTGACCAATATTTTGTCAATTTCTACCCCCAGCTACTGTGCTCATCTTCGCGGTACGCATTTTCAATTCGTGCCAACGCGAAACACCCAGCGGGGAAGGTGACAGTTGTGGGAGGTGGACGGTACACACCATTTTCCAATCGGGGGTTCAATCGCGTTACGCGGTGCCGACCCGGGCTCGAAACTCCAAAACTGCGATGAGCGCATTTTTCTCACGTAACCAAATAACTTCCCATCGTGTTGTTTCGACCATCTCGAAACTGGTGCACCATCGCGTTCCAGCGTGCTGTGAGAAGAGATATGAAGATTACCGGGCCAGAGGTAGCGCAAAAAAACTGCCACACTACTGTGCCACATTATCGAGAGCAGTGAGACAAAAATATAGTGTCAGTTGGGGGTGAGAAAGAGACTTTCTTATTTAGCATGACTTATTTTAAACTAAATATTTGAGAAACCAAATCATTAATATGTGCATATAAAGAATCAATAATCGTTTGGTAACTTTTTTAAAATATTGTACACTGTATTGTTAATTTATGTCATATTTAAAATTGATTTTAGAAAAATGAACAATAAATTCAAGTCATGACTCCAAAAATAATATTTTTACCGTCAACATGGGCGAATCAGCCTTCTATCGGATGGGGAAGTAAAACGTCGGTCCATTTGCGTAAATGAGGTTTTGGGTGACACATCACACATAACCTTCGGACGCCTTGAAATGAGCAGAAACTTGCAATAGAGACCACAAAAGACCCGGGGGTCGTTGAGGTGGATTGCTTTGCTTTTATGAGCGAATCAGGACTATAGTCTAAATAGGGACAGCAGTTTTTAAAAGCAATCTTTAAGCTTGAAATTTGGAAATCGATGCACTATTTTTGTTGTTCTCTGTCTGTTCTATCCGAAACACATCAAAAATGTAAACATATTGTGCAGTAACAAAGCTAAAACAGCTGTCTCATTTCACCCCATGTGTCCCGTTTTGCCCCAGATGGCGGTACTCAAATTGTTTACCCAAAAAATGTGCACCCAAAGAACCTGATTGTGACGCCAGCCATCAAAGACACACTAATTCACTTGCTTCGCTGAAAATATTTCGGCAACATTTCGTGCTTTCCATTTCATTAGGGCACAAAACTTTTGTAAACAAGAGTGTATCCCGCTCACACCTTATGCAAACTGTCATTTGAGTGAAAGGGATACACTATTGTTTACAAAAGTTTTGTGCCCTTTTGAAATGTTAGGCTCCATTTCTTCTTAAAGTTGTTCAGAATAGTATCCTAGCATCCTACAAGTCGTGATACTTTTTGATGACGATTTTCCTATACCTTGTAAATTTGTGGAATACGTCATTTATTAGATATCGTTGACTTATTCTCAATGATTGCTTCTCAAATAATATACATTTTGAGACACATTTGCTTTATATCAACAATTCATGCACTAGTTTCAAGAAGGGTAAACTCGGTCACTTTAAAAAAATACTTTAACAAACCTATTGGGTAATAAAAAGCTTTTTGATGAAATACTTTAAGATTATCATTGTTTAATGCTCATATTTGTACCCGAAGTCCTTTAAGTCCGAAGTTTCATTAAGGAGTGCCACACCAAAAGCTTGTTGCTTATGTTTGTTGTTCATTCAAACTATTGATTTACTATAAGTTACAGCAATTTCACACAAAAGCCTGTACGCTTGTGTTCAAAATAGTTTAGCATTAGCATTAGCATTTGGAGGCATTTGGGGGCTCCACAACGCTTATCCCACTGTTTGGTGTGGTTGTATTAGACCCTCATCCGGAACAATAATCCAACACGGGAGATACCATGTCTTCATCTTTTGATAAGTGTGTAATACTACCCAGGGCTCCAGGGCACAAGGGGATACTGGCCGCCCACTGAAAATTTTGGCTCGAGCCTCGAATCGTTCTTATCGAGTCGAGGCTCGAGCCAAAATTCTTAGTGGGCGGGTCCAAGCTATCCTCAGAGATGGGAAGGATCGTTAGTAAACACCTTTCTAAAGTGCAACAAGAACCCCTACGTCACCTTAGAGGTATAGATGTTTGTAGGGAGGTTTTGGACTCAATGTTAGTAGGAGAGGTAGAACCCTAGGATACACCTCGAAAGGCGTTGCCTGTTGGTTGTAACAGTATTCCAGATTCAGCCTAAGCTCACCAAGTCACCATTACCTAGTGGTTAGCATTTTTGCTTATCAATCCAAAGGACGGGGGTTCGAACCCCACCTCAAGCAACTCTGATTTTTCGTTCATATTTAGCATTTCAAGTCTAGGGGAACATCACCCTTTTTCAGCCTATTTCTATTATCGGCCTATCAGTAATTTGATCATGAATTTCAGCTTTCATAACTGTTCCAAAGTAATGAATAGCTCAAATTGAAGTGAGCAAGTAATTCTCTATTGTTGATACATCGGAAAACGGCAAAGTGATGAGAATTGGTCAACCGGCTTAGAGTGATTAGAATGGGTATATTTCCTCTATGTCCTTAACTTTCTCGATGGAAGCAGATGGGAATCGAACCAAGAACCATTCGCTTACAAAGCGAACACCGTAACCATTCAGCCACAGCTGCTCCCCGTTTGTGTTCAAAATAGTTTAGTATGTAAAATATGTAAAAAAAAATCAGGCCAGAAGTCCAGGAGCAGCGCAAACCCGCACACCAAATTTTTTGCCTTCCTCACCCCAATGAGGAAAGGCTATAAAATCACTCGAAAAATTAACTTCTTTATTCGACCTCGTAAACCCACCTTCACGTATGCCTATCGACTCAGAATCAAATTGTGAAAAAAATGTCTGTGCGTGTGTATGTCTGTAAGTCCGTGCACCGAAAAATATGCACACGATTATCTCCGGACTGGTTGAACCGATTTAGACCGTTTTGGTCTCATTCGATCCGTCTTGGGGTCCCACAAGACCCTAGTGAATATTATGATGTTTAGAAAAGTACTTCAAAAGTTATGCAAAAAAACGATTTTAGCTAAATTTGGAAGATTGTAAAAAGGGTGATTTTTGTAAGAAAACCCGACATGCTATATATTGTTAGAAAGGTATTTCAAAGACCTTTCTAACGCGTACAAATGATTCAAGATCTGACAACCCCATCCAAAGCTATGAGCACTTGAGTGTAATGTAAACACTTTTTTGAGGCTGGATCTCAAATATTTTGATAAAAAATAAGTGTTATTTATGAACTTTTTTGAGGCTGTGTAGTAAATTCACTTTATGAACGTGAGAAAGGCAACAACCACCTAAAGGTGGATTAAGTAATGCTTTTCACTGAAATTTAGTAAAGTTTTACTGAAATTTCATCTACAGAAATTTCAGTAAACGATTCAGTAATTTGTAGTTTTACTGAATTCTGGCATTTGTCACTTTGACAGATAGTTTACTGAAATTTGAGTAAACTGGTTGTCAGAAAAACTGAAGTTTCATCGAAAGAAATGTCTAATTATGTTGCTGAAAATTCAGTAATTTTTTGTGTCAGTTTGACAGATCAATTGCTGAAGATTCTGCAATCGTGGCTGGTATTTCAGTTATCAAAATTTGATTTTGCTTGCCATCAAAAATGTGTCCAGTACTGTTATTTATACATTTATGTCATCAATCCTCCAAACCTTAAAAATACAGGTGGTTAGCATCACAATTTTCTTACCTTTTTTTCTAACGATCACAACACAAAATTTAAAAAAAAGCATAACACATATTTTAAGAGAAGATTTTCTCTCGGCAGCATCCAAACAGTAAGTCAAAAGTGATATTTCAGTTTGACAGATATGCAGTTGCTGATGTTTTTGTTCTTGGCCGAATTTCAGCAAAAGTGATGTTAACTGAATCGCATTCAGTAATTTGTTTTACTGAAATGGCTATCCAAAAATTGCTGTGCATCTCACAACGACCCCACTAATCTGGAAAGTGGGGTAAATCGGGACACATAATTTGAAGGCTAAAATACCTCGAAAATCTTAAAACGGCCTTAATCTTATTGACCTAAAGTGCCAATATTTTGCCCAGATGCTAGTTATATATATATCCAAACAACCCTTGAAAATTCAGATTGCGGGCAGACTTCGTGGACTCGCTCTTATGATTAATTCACTTTGAAGTCAGACTAGAGATTTTTTTTCTCACATATTTTTTCCAGGCTAAGTGTTTTAATCAAAGTTGTAGCAGAGATGTCTTGATGCCCCGAAAAGTGTTTTTCAGAAAAAAAAACAATTTCTTTTGACTTGTCGATTGTTTTTCTGAATTTATCTTTATTTGTATGCTATTGATATTGTTAAAATCAAACAAATTAGTTCATAGCGAACCTTTTAAAAGAAAATTATCAGCCCCCAAAAGCAATCATCATCACCATAACCATCAGAGCCTCTATTTCGATGTCGATGCCTCCGCCTCTCCATATCGATAACAGATAAAAATGGAAAACGGGGTCGTGCAAACACAATGCTATTGCTGCCATTGCTTTGAACTTCTTCAACCCGACGACGGTGACGACTCAGGAGGGACGATGACCTCGGTCTCGCACGTGGACAGTCCGGCCAAAACCCCTTCCCTTCTGGTTCTGAACATGGGTGGAAAATCCAATTAATTGATTTGTGTCAACTTGGACTGTTGGTTCGTTCTAGGATTGTGACACTGACTGTGCGAAGAAGAGCTTTCCAAGTGGATCCAAGTTATGAGTGGTTCTGATTTTGCCATTATTGAGAGGGGGGCACGTGGGGTTGCAAAAAATAATATTACAAGCTAAAGTTTAGCCAACTGTAAGCACAACATGCAGTGATTGAAAGTTTTATCCTCCTAGGGAACAGAAGAAGAAGACGAAGCATAGTGCGTTGCATCACGGGGAAAACCCCGAGGAAAATCCTTCCATTTCAAAGGACACACTCCACCGCAAAGAAGGATCCATCGCGGTAAAGGGAAGTGAGGGTCCAGACGGGGTGAATAGAGAAAACTTTCTCCTCGGTGAAAATCTGTGGCGTGTAAAAGTGAAAAAAGCAAGAAGAAGTAGTGCAAAAAATTGTTACAAGTGTGACAAACGGAGGCAGCAGTGTTGCCAGCCAGCCAGTCGTCCTTCGAGACGAAGAGGGTTTTGGAAAACATCGGGGTTAAAACAACAAAAATAACAACAAGAGCAACAGGGTCCTGGAGAGGGTGGGCTAAAACGGCACTGACAGGCCAGCAGCGCCAGTCAACTCTACCGCACACAAATACACACGCAGAGAAGCCAGCTTTTTGCCCAAAAGAACATAACCTCGACGGCGACCCGTGCCACCCCTTATGGCAAGGGACGACGACGGCTGCCAGTGAATTCGACTGTCGTGCTGTGTGTAGGGGCAACATTTTCAAAAAAGGGTAAGTTTGCTCCCTCTTTATCCTCTTTATTATGGTGGAAAAGCAGTTCTCTGGAGAGAAAGAAAAAAACTTTTGTTTTTGATTTTGTACATTTGACACCGGATAAGACTTACAGTTAAATTGCCCTTAAAGATTACGTTATCAAATCAAGTCGATATTCATGGTCTAAACGTCTAAAAAGCTCATTCTTAAAAACATGACACCGTTCCATTTTATAACAATATGTACCAAGTTCCACTGTTCTGCCTTTCTTATGGAAGAAAGTTTACAAAACCAAAAAAAAAGTTCATCCGTCATTACAAAAAAAAAAGTTGTATATGGGAATCGAACCAGGAAACTTTGACAGGTTAACTTAATGACACTTTGGCTCAACTCTGAGAGCAGATCCAAATTTAGCGGGAAAATATTTATAAAAAAAACAAATGGTTGGACATTACCCGAATAATACATTTTCAAACTAAGATATCTCAAGTTTTATGTAAAATAAAATATATCCCTGGATTTTTTTAAACTCCCCTTCCGAATGCAAAGTTTTCTAATAACAAGATTTTTTTTAGCTTTAATAGTGCTACGAACATCACTTTTACAGGGTGACCACTCAAGTCGGGAGATCGGGAAAAAACGGGAATTCGCCAAAATCCGCTAAAAATCGGGAAAAAGTCGGGAAAAGTCGGGAATCCCAACCATACTTGTTTGAAAATTATTTTCTAACTCTTGAATAATTTTGTAATATTTTTCACAATTATTAAATTAAATTTAATCAATGCTTCTTTAGTGGCTTAATTTAAATTTAAGGTTCCTTTAAATTTCACTTCATTTCAATCTATTTAAGAATTACTTTTTTCTAGAGTTATGTTTTTGAAAGAGTTAAATTTTGCCCCTAATAAACAAACATTTAGCAGAAATATGAATTTGTTCATTTAAATTTCTATCGATATCTCATTTTTTTTAAATTTCCTGTGAACAGCTGTATCTTCCGATTGTAAAGGGAGGTTGGGTTAATGGATCCAGACATGAAAATTAAGTCTTTATTTATCAAACTGGTTCTTTACGGTCATAAAAATCTTCCCGTACAAGATGATCATTTTGTGATGAGTAATGATAATGTGAAACTTAGCCGTTATACTTGGAGTGCCTACATAAAGTCAAAAAATTGAAAAAGTTTGATTTATTAAACACAAGCAAGCTTATTTACATATGCCTCTTGCAAGAGAAGGCAATTATTTTGAAAATAGAACAAAAATATTGTTATGAATCAAAAGATTTTTAATATTATTTGTTTATCAAACAAGTTTGGCAATGGTTTTGTTTTTATATTTTGCCATTGCTGATACTTTTCCCCCTGAACTTGTTTGTTGATTATTATTGATAAAGTTTGATTTTCAGAACTTAATTGTCGAATAAAGTTCAATCGTTTTTCGCTCTGAACGAAAAATGGGAAAATTCTTTCAAAAACATGAAAAAAATATTGAAATTGCACAACATAAGTCCAGAAATTTTGATTTAAAAATAAAATATCAAAAGTTTCCAAATTTTAAAAAGAAACTTGGTAAAAACTATTTTTTACATGAATTCCTAAATATTTTTCTAAAATCTTTGAAAAAAACGGTAATCATGCTTTAAACGTGCTTTGATTTACAATATTTTTTTTTGAATTTGTTGAAAAGTTTACGAAAATTATCAGTGGCGCGGTTTATATTTACTTTTTAATAACAAGTTGTTTGTTTGAAATCATTCTTTACATAAGAAATTCCTATTAGGCCGATGCAAATATTTAAAAAAGTTTTTGTCCCTCGGCCCTGGCCGAGGTCAAGGGGGGGGGCAAAAAAATAAAAAAATATAAAAATTTGAATAACAAGCCATAGTCTTCACATTTAAATGAAAAAAGTGTTTTAAAATACATTTTACACTAGTTCAGTTGTTTTGCAATCTCTAGTTTTCAAAAAATCTAAGATCTGACAAAAACAAAAATTGTATCGAAAAAAAAAGATTTTGCATCGAAAATTTTCAAAAAAATTTAAGATTTTTTAATAAATCCAAACATGCTAAAAATGATTTTAAACGCAGAAGAATGTATTTTAATTTGATTTCAGCTGGTTGCACTTGAATTTTCATTGAAATTTTGAAGTTTATTGTAAAAATATTTTTTTTGCCCCCTGATTTTTCAGGCCAATTTTGAAGGGGAGGGGGGGGGGGGGTGACAAAAACTTTTAAAAATATTTGTACCAGCCTTATTTGAGATTCTACAAAAAAGTCGAGAATTTGAAAATCGGATTTGAGTGGGCACTCTGCTTTTCTCCATAACTCAAGTATAAATTGTTAAGTTAAAAAACTGATTTTTGTAGGTTTGCTCAGATGCTTTCTATATCGAATCACGAAAAAAAATTGTTTGACGTGTTTTAGTATGACCCCTGAACTACACTAAAGTGATTAAGAATTTGTAAATTCAGATGGCGGCCAATATGGCGGGAACGAAATATTTTAAAAAAAATGCATTTTGTGATACAATAAGCAATTACCTATTCAAATTTGACTAAAACGGTCGCGAACTGAGAATTACACGACACATCACCTAATCTCCACAGGATTTTTTTCCTCAAAATTCGAGGGTTGATGATAGACGAGTTCTGCCTTTAATAATGGACAGAGCATCAAACATCGATGTACTGTGAATTTAAAGCGATTTTTTCGACGAAATTTTCGTGATGAAATATTATATTTACGAAAGAAAAACGCCGAAACACAAATTGCGACCTTCTGGAGACTCACTCTAGGGCAGAACTCTTTCGTTCCAGTTCGTTTTGTCCCTTTTCCCGGTTCCGTCCAGTCCGTGGAGTTCGTTTTCAGCGCCGGGATGGGCGGCGCACAGTTCACACGACGAGGACAGTGACGGGCTCCGCTGCCGCCACCGACGACGACGACGACGGCAACGAATGGACGTGGATATGGTTGGCTAATGCCGACACTTTTCCGGGAGCCCGAGGGGGAGGGTGGGATGTGTGCGAAAAATAAAACGGCGTGTGAAGTTTTTGATTTTCAGGGGTCTTTTTCTGTTTTTTTTTTACATATTTTCAAAAAGTTGATTTTATTTAAAAAAAAAACTATTGCCCGATTTTCCGGTGTAGTAGAATGAATTTCAAATTTGTAATAATCTGTCAATGACACGAGACGGCTAAATAAACACGCGCTCCCCGATTTTGATACACTTTGTTTGTTTTCAATTTGTCAACATAAAATTGGTCAAGCGACTCGCCGTGGCCTTTTGCATCCACCCTCGCCACAGTACAACAAACAAACCCAAAAGAGCTGTATTTACACCACAAACACACACTTGCCCTCTCCTCAGTGTGTCACAAAGTGCCCAACGTCAAATCAGGGCCTGCACAGCCTACTGCTGCTGCAATGTTTACAAATCTCACCCCAGGATTTTTGTTTTAGTCCGGTTATTTTTTGTTGCTTGAGAATTTTGTTTTCTATTTTGTGGTGTGTCAAAGCCCAACCCCCAGAAAACGGGCAAAGTTTACATGCAATAAGCTTTTGTCCCGGTGCCAACTTTTGCTGGAGGTTTTATAACTCACGCAGTACACTTATAATAAAAATAACAAATATATACTTATGAAAGGAAATATTTAAGCTTTAATAAATTTTGAAAAATCACAGCAGCATTAAAATTTCAACAAAAAACTGAAGAAAAAATATTTAAAAATAACATTCTAATTCCTTTCCTTTTTACTAACATTCTTAACCAACATTTCCGCACAAAAAAAGAAAACTTCTTTTAGTGCCATTTCCCCCAACTGGCTAGGTCTAGCCAACAAAAAAGTGTGATATTTGTGAGCTGTGAAATAACGAATTTAATTCGTCGCTTCCCGGTGCCATTCATCGTCGCCACGGCGCGGTGGCAGTTCGTAGTAGCTCCATAAGCTGTTTTGTTATGGAGTTTAAATGTTATATCCTGAATAAATTTCAATAATGGCACTCACCCACACACACACTCGGGGTGAAAAGGGCAATTCATTCATTGGGGTTGCTGCATTTGTTGTGGGAGGAAAGGGAAGCAGTGTGGGACTTATGTATTTATGCAAAAGTTTGGGGGTATTTGTTTTGATGCTTTTCAGTTTATGAATTTCGATCTGAATCGATATTAGACTATCAAATTGTGTGAATATTTTGTTGCTGTATGAAAATTTTAGTTCTACTTTTATTAAAGACATGTTGTAACGCAATTGTTTAGTATAATCTAAAACGTATACTAAACCATCATTTTTTGCTTGCTTCATTAAAAATTTAAACTGATAAGTTGGCGTGCATAGGAAGAGATAGTTTGAATCCAATAGAGAATAAATGTCATGGGTGTTATAAACATTTTGTGAATAAATAAGAAAATGTTTACTCTTCACAGCCAAGCGCGTTAAGGCGCTAGTCCTCTCTGTGAGTGCTGGGTTTGAATCCCGTCGGTTGCAACTTTTTTACGAGTAGAAAAACTGGACATGTAGTATGTAACATTTTCTCACAAAGGTAATGAGCATGCTTTTGCATGCGATTTTACCATTGATTTTTTGCTGTATCGGTATTCAAACTAAAAATAACAACTTACAAATTTTTACCACAATAATTTTGAATTCCAACAATTTCAAAGATTTGAAAACTTTTTTTTCAATAATTGAATTAAAAAAAATGGCATTAGAGCAATTCCTTACGAAATCGCCAGAATTCTTGCATTTTTATTTTTTGTATTTTTTATTTGGCCCCCCACCCTACACAGAAAAAAGTGTGAATTTACTCGACACGGAAAAGATTTATCACATGTAAACTCAGTTGATGTAAACTTGAGATTCGATGTAAACGGTTGAATCACAGGTAAAATCATGTTTTTACGTATAATTTGTTGCGAATTTGCAACAAATTGCATTTAAATTTAAATGTTAAATGACGTGCAAAAGTGTTACATCATAAATGATGTAACATTCGGAAATATTTTTTTGTGTGTAGACCAAAGAAGCCATTTTGTGAAATTAATACACACATACAAGGCTCCATACAGTTTCGGCAGCTGTCATTCACAAGTGGTACGTAAATATTTGAAACTCTGTACCATTTTAAGGATTTTTCTGGTGTCTTCGGCAAAGTTGTAGGTATTGATGAGAACTATTCAGAAAAATAGATACGCGGAAGAACTGATTTTGTTGTAAAGTGCACCGTTCTCAATAGAAAGCCGCTTAAAGTTGATTTTTCGTTGGAAAAAATACCGTTTTTCGTTTTTTTTTAATATTGTGTTCATGATTGCCCAATTTATGAAAATATTTTTTTTCCAAATGTTCATAAAATTTCCAATAAAATTGTCTAAAAGTCATTGAAGATCTGGTTGCTGAAATAAAGCGAATGAAGAAAAAGAAACAATAAAATTGAACTCTCATTTAACGTGAAGACTTCCATCATTGCCATGATTTTTCGTTCACAATCAATATTTTGACAAAATTCCTTCTAAAAGTTGTTTAGAATAGTGCCCTACCAAGGGGTTGGAAACTCTTAGAGCTATAATTATTATGTCAACCAGTATATCAAAATATATGTTAGTATACTTATTATTTCCTTTACATATCGCCAGTATACTTACCCTACACATGCTGATTCCTTTTGGTAACGATTATCACATTCCTTGCAAAGTTATGGAAATCGTCATTAATCAATGATTGCCAACTAGGACCTCAATGATTGTACCACAAAATTATATAAATTTTGAAACACATTTGATTTAGACCAAAAATTCTTTCAGTGACTTCAAGAAGGCAACAAGCGGCACATGCTGATTCATTTTGGTGCAGAAATTCGTTAAATTGAATTCAATACAGAGAATTTTAGAGTGATGATCAATTTTCTTCGAAAATGATCAACGGCTTCACCTTTTAATCATTCCCACATTTCCAATGCCAATATCTCAACAAATTTTTCATGTTGAAAAATGCAACATTTGTAAAATTTTAAGATCACTTCGAAAAAAAATACTTTGAAAATTTTGTAATCAAGACTAACATTTCAAAAGGATATTTCAATATTACGACTTGATTCCAAAACTTTACTTATTTTTTTATTTATTTTTTTATTGCTGTCCAGACTTAATTATCCGAAGGCCTTGGCAAAATTTCACTCCGGATAGAGGAATCACAAAAAAAAAATGTTATATTATTTTTGATTGTCGAGCTTACGTTTGACCCACAAACTACTCTATAATGATTCACAATTTTCAAAACCAAGATGGTGGCCAAAATGGCGGTGATGAAAAGTTTAAAAATGCATTTTGTATTTTAATAGGCAATTAAAAATTTAAATTTGACTAAAAAGGGGTCGTAGAACTCGAAACCTTCAGATAATCGAACTTCAAATAACCGAAACTTTGAATAATCGAGTCTGAAATGTATTTTGCGGCAAAAAAATCCGAGCCCCTTTTTATTTGAATAGTACCATTTTTGTGTAAACAGCTTCCAACATTGTAGGGGAAAGTGGGGCAAGTGTAACAAGCGCGTTATAACTCATCAAAAACGTTAAAAAATCTGTCGGATTTTTTTAATAATCATCTTATTCCAGGTGTTGACTCAGACTTTGATAGAACAAGTTTTTGAAAAATACTGTTTTTAATGTAAAAAAATTAATTTTAAAATTTTTGATTTTCCGTACGTTCTACTCATCTAGTGGGGCAAGACGAACAACCCGTTGGGGCAAAAGGAACAATGCATGAAACAACATTTTAATTTGCTAAGAATTGAACTGTTATCACTTAGATACATCAGATCAGAATGTATTTGAAACGTTTCTTTCATTTTTAGATTAAACAATAATATTTCATTATAAATTTGTTCTTTTTTACGAAAAAAAAATTACTTGGATGATAAATGGTAAATTTTCATAATAGCACTATTTTTTGTATGGACAATTTTTTATCAACTGTTTATCAGTTTTTAAGTACTTTTATGTATTTATTTCCCAATTAATATGTTGTTACAGCATTTTTTCCATACTAAAAATCCATCTGGTACACTTGCCCCACCTGAACAAGCTCTCAACAAAATAACCAAAAGTTAAAATCTTACTTTATAATAGGTGCAAGCCACTGATTGGGACACTATTGATCAAGGAAAAATATCATTTGGTAAAATAAGCCTTAAACAAACCCTAAGCCTTATTTTGTACTTTCCAAAAATTATAAGAAAACTAAGGTTTTGAGAAAACTTCATTCAATCTTATGCCCCGTGGCGTTTACGTCGTTTTGGCGGTTATGTGGTAGTAGAATCAGCTAATTGCATTACTAGCAACAATTCCTTATACTGGAAATAATCAAAAGTGTAAAAACTACGGCCGTACGAGCGATTGTTCCTCTTGCCCCATATGGTCGTCTTGCCCCACCTTCCCCTATTAGTGAACTAATGACACAAAGATTTATTCGAAAGCACCGGAATTATAAAATTTTACAAGCAAGTATTTAAAAACTAACATCATTTGAATTCCCACTCCCAAATTCCAACACAACTAGGGGAAATATACATATCTTCGTCATATGGAGAGTTTGATGCTCGATTAAAGCTCCAAAAATACTATTAAGCTATAAACTTACCAGCAACAGCACCGCCTCGAGTAAGCACGCAAATGTATGCCACTTACTGGCCAAAAAGATCAAATTTATTGCACTTTTGATCATAATTTTCATTTTGCGAGACCATTTCCCATCATTTTGTCGGCACACATATCGACACACAAGATGAGAGCTTAACTGATTAACGAAAATCGCCATCAATATCTTTTCACTTGCGCTAACGTTTTCAAAGCCGGCAACATGTTCTTTTGAACATTAGTTAGTCACAAACTTGAAAAATTATCCCGAAACATATAAATAATAAGCACGCGCCATCAAAGAACAAACGTGCCAAGTCTTTTGACGTTTGACTTTTGACGACCCATTCCAATCGAAGGCTGAAGAAAACCGAACGAGAAGCGAAGGTAAATACAGAACAAAGGCTGGCCACTAACACCACCAGCAGCGCCTGTTGGAGTGAGCCAGTGATGCCAGGGTACTTTCTCTATAAATGCTACTTTCGTGAGTGTTCGCTTGAAATTTCATCACAATTGGCAGCACTAAGTAAACCCAAAAGAGCGCTGGAAGTAAAAAAACTAAGCTGAAAATAGAAAAATGGGCGTGGCCCAATGCATTCGCGACTGATTAGAATACATTTTGGAAATATTTTTTTTCAAATGCTTGTAAAAGGAATAGAATAACTTTTAGTAAAAGTGAAAAACAGAAAAACAAAAAGTTGCTCTACTCGTTGGTGTACTTGGTTTTAGTAAATTTCAAGGAACACTCCAGATTATCCAGCATCATTCTAACACGACCGCTTATTAGGCATAAAATGGGTATATTCCCCCTATTCGTCAAATTTAAATTCCATCTCCAATTTTAGCAACCAAAACATGCACCTGTTTTTCCCGGTCTGTCACAGATCCGGTGGCACGACATGACAGCCAGCTACTGCCTGTGTGTCTGGTACAAGATTGAAACTTGAGACTTCAAGTCACGTGGCACTTGTTGTTGCTATTGCTGCTGCTGCTGGTTAGTTTGGCAGAATGTGTGTGCGATGTATAGTAGGGATAGGAATAATGATGCCATCTTGACTGATGTTGGCTGATGCTACTAACTTATTCACCGAAAAAGTTAACCAAGTTTAGCATCAACAGTGCACGTTACCGTGCTGAGTACTTTTCAGTGTCTCACTAAGATGGTTAAAGTTAGAAAGTTTGAAATATTTAAAATATCCTCTATTTTTGATAAAAAAAAACGTCGGCATCGTTGCATTTTTGCCTCGTGTAGCTGCAAATTATGGGGTTTGTTGTGTAGGTGGTTGACCGTCCCTCTCGCTGTGAGGACGGTTGAGTGGGATGCTTCAATTTCGAAGCGAAAAATCCTCTCTGGAACGTACTGAAATGATTATCTCGGTGTAAAGAGAAAGATGAAAACAATTTTGTACCGTATTTAAATGAAATTGCTACCGTAAAAGGCTGGGAAAAAAATATCGAAAATCAACTCAAACCTGAAAGAGTAACGGAATAAAATGATGCTCCCTAACAAACTGTCATAACATTTATGACATCTCTTTCGCATTCTGACAGTATTGTGTCCGATTCCAGCACATCTCGTTTAACACCCTTACCAAAAATCATGATTTTTTGAGTTCCAAATCCCACTTTCCATACGATTTTTTGAGTTCAGGTATTACAACCATAAAAATGGTTATATGGGTTGAACTGAAATAATCGTACGAAAAGTGGGATTTGGAACTCAAAAAGTCATGATTTTTGGTAAGGGTGTACACAGCAGTCCCAAAATGACCTTGGTTCATCCGGATGATGGTGCTGACCAGTCGGGTTGAATATGGAGGGATTTGTGGGTGTGGGTGTGCCGGTATGCAATTAGTTGCAAAGTTAGTTGACGCGTGATGAACGCTATTGTCCACAGCCGGGCAGGCAAATATTTGCACTGGTGGCAGACCAGCAGCAAATGAAAGGGGTTTAAGGTTTGCAGTGGACGCTAGAAGCTGCGTGAATTTGTAGTGCAATTGGTCAAAATGTCAAAGTGTGACAACATAGTAGTGACATGTGCTGTGGAGACGGATTGTCGGAACTTATGTTTCGGAATGTGGGTTATTTGGGTAACTGAACAACATTCATGTGCACTAGATTTTTAATTTAGGGGAACTATACCCTTTCTCAGCATATTTCTATTATCGGCCTATCAGCACTTTGATCATAAATTACAGCTTAAATATGATGTTTTTGACTGTTCGAAAGTAATAAATAGCTCAAATAAAAGTGAGCAAGCAACTCGTCATTGTTGATACATCTAAAAATGTTGAATCAATAGCGGAAAACGGTAAATGTGATGAGAATTGGTCGCACGGCTAAAAATGATTAAAATGGGTATATTTCTCCTAATTCGTTTTTTTCAAACGATTTTGGATTTATGTAACTTGATTAAAATCATGATATATAATGGCAATAATCATGTCTTAAATTCAGCATTTTCAGTTTTTCATAACCAATCTTTTAAAAAAAGTTCTAAAGATAGGTCAATTGATCCTCGAGTCATACTTGCATAACTCATTGAGCATGATATACAGATTTGGAATGTAAGGCAAGATGTCGAAAGATATGAATATATTTTAACATAATTTCTAAATAACTTAATCATGTTTTAATAACTTTTTTGTCAGTTCAAAACGAGCTCAACCAACTTACACGAAATTAAAAAAAGTTACCCCGTTCCCTCTTCGGTTTGCGTGAAACTTTGTCTTAAAAGGTAGAAAAAAAATCCCTGATCACGAATCCGAGCTCCATTTTTCGATTTGTTGTGACGGAGGAGCGGTGCGTCCCCTTCCATTTTCGAACATTCGAAAAAAGACGTGATATAATAATTTTTTGCCTGAAATGGTGATGGTTTGGAAATTTGGTGTCAAAGAGACTTTTATGTGAAATTGGTCACCCGATTTGGTGGCGTACTTAGAATCCCAAAAAACGCATTGTTTCTGAAAAAAATACAAAAAAAAATTCTGCAATTTTTCGATTCCTAACTGTAAAATAATGGAACATGACATTTTATGGGAAATTTAATGTACTTTTCGAATCTGCAATAACCCAGAAGGGTAATTTTTCATTTAAAACAAAACAAATCATTTTTTAATTTCCTGTTTTTTGTAACTTTGGAGGGTTATTTTTAAGAGTGTGACAATATTATACAGACAAAGCAGACAATTACAAAAAAAAATCTATTTTACGAAAAAAAAGTTTTGAAATGTTGGTCGTCGTTGATCATGACTGTTCAAGGTCACCCGCGACAGACATGAACGACGAAACTAAGAGAAACAAAAAAGTACAGTCATGCCTCGATCTAGCACCTCAAATGGGGGATGCAGGACCGAGGCGTGCATAACTGAAGCACAGAGCTTATGGGATTTTGGCTATATGGGAGACTTTTGCTATAATCGAATGAAAAATCATGAAAACTTCAATAAATTATAGTGTTTTGGAATCGAGATCATGGCAACTATCCATTGTAGTTATAGTTACATGAAATTCTTCACAAAAATACGATTTTTTTCTGTGTTTTGAAAATGCCATTTTTTACTCTAAAAAATCCTCAAAATATTTGTTACTGTAATATGGGTATAAAATGATCGTGTTTTTGTCATACATTTACAGACATTTGAATGTCATACAATTTGTTTTAAAATATTGAGAACTACGTATTTTCGAAACAATACTCAAAATTTCAGTTTTAGCAATATTGGTATCAAACGATTTGGATTTTTTCATACATTTCGAATGTAACGTCATGATTTGAAATCCGGACACTCAGTAGCATATTATTTTTGCCATAACAATTTTTTTTTGAAATACTCAAAATTTTCACAATACAACTTATTTTTGAAAAAAAATACTCTAAGTTTCAGTTTTCACAATATGGATATCATAGGATCGGAATTTTTGATACATTTCGAGCAAATTTTTTTGAAAATACTCAAAATTTTCACAAAACCACGTATTTGCAAAAATAAAACACCCCAAATTTCAGTTGTGTAACAAATGATCGAAATTTTGTCAAACATTTCGAATGCAATAAATTTTGAATCTTTGAAATTTTGAATATTTTTTACAAAAACATAGTTTTGTGAAAATTTTGAGCATTAAAAAAAATGTTATAGGTTTCGAAATTTATTAAAATATCTCGATCATTTGATACCCACATTGTAAAAAACTGAAATTTTGATCATTTTTGTGAAAAATTTGAGTATGTTTTAAAAAAATTGTAACAACTTTCGAAATATATGAAAAAATCCCGATCGTTTGATATCCATACTATAAAAAAACTGAAATTTTGAGTTTTTTTCGAAAAAAAAAATAGTTTTGTGAAAATATTGAGTATTTTCAAAAAAATAATGCTATATTCGAAATGTATGAAAAAATCCCAATCATTTGATACCCATATTGAAACAAACTAAAACTTCAAGTATTTTTGCAAAAATACGTACACCCAACTGGCAGTCGCATGATTGTGATGCATGGCGGCATGAAAGTATATCAGAATCTGCATGAAATCTGTCCTCATACATTTTTTGAGATATAGGAGTATGACATTTTTGCCCGTTACCGACAATTATCGACATTACCGACGGCTTTTTGGTTGTATTTCACAAAAAAAACCCCTTTACAGAACGAGGATTGAACCACCAACTTCTTGGTTATTGATCCGACACGCTACCACCGCGCTATGGACGCTTGATGAAAAGTGAGTGAAAGAGCACCAACATATGCTTCTCTTTGGAGTGTTGCTCGGGGACGGGCCAGCATTACATGTGTTGGTGAGAACTGCAGATCGCTGAAATTTTTACACGCGGGCAAAAATGATCTACGGGCTTGCTGCAAAAAATGTTATAAAATATGACATTTTCTGCAGCAAATCCAATGTTGCAGATTTTGAGATATATTTTTCCTTTGGGTGTAGTTTTGTAATTTTTTTGAATTGTCAAAAAATGTTGTTATTACATCCGAAATGTATAAAAATTTCCAATCATTTAATACTCACATTGCGAAAAAAAATCTGTATTTTTTTAAATACGTAGTTTTCTAAAAAAAATGAATATTTTCAAAAAATTGTGTTATAACTTTCTAAATGTATGAAAAAATACCAATCGTTTGATATTCATATTAAAAAAAACTAAAAAATTTAGTATTTTTTTCAAAAATACGTAGCTTTATAAAAAAAATAGTATTTTCAATAACAAATTTTAACATCCGAAATGTACAACAAATCCTAATCATTTGATACCCATTTCCACCTAAACCAGACTCTTAGCACCAAAACAGCCGTCCATTGCACGGGAATTGTTGATTGTCCACTTTTTTAAGAATATAAGGGAAAGTATCCACCTCAAGAAAGTGTCAAGTATGTTTCACTTCAAGGATAGTTTTTGTAAATGTGAATGGTCTAAGGAGCCACCCTAGGCAAGTTGTAACGACTGTTTGAGTCTGCGTACCCTAGTAATATTTTTAAACTTACAGCTTTTATCATGGTTCTTAAAACCCACATTCACCCTAAACAAGCTTTAAAAAAACGAAGTTGACTTTATAGCTGTCGGCCACCATTGGAAGTACCAACCACTAGTGGCGGGGAATAGGCTTTTAAGGCCTACTTAAAACCTAAAATGTTAACTGTTAACGCACATAAGAGCGTCTGTTGCTTGGTTCGTGGCATAATCGGATCTGGACAGAACTGAAACTCGCGGGTTAGCTAGTGCACAGTAATTTGTAATCAAAACTGTATTGCTCTTGGTTTCTGTCGGTTTATTGAACTGTACTGGACGGTAATTAGACAAGAAAACTGTAACTTTCTACATTTTGAGCTGTATTTCAGAACAGGACGGTTCTGTTCTGTCTGATCTGTTCTGTACTGTGTCTCGCGGAGCAATGGCCACTTCTAGAGAAGATTCTTGTGACCAAAGCTGGTAGTTCTAGCGGGAAATTCTATAACAATGCCAAGAACTCATTTGGAGATGCTTAGAATTATTCTGTAGTACTAGATCTAACTAACTGAACTGATACAAATCTACAATCTGAACCTTTTGCATGCGCTACCTTTTTTTTAAACTTCTAATAAAGGCAAATCGTTTCTGAAAAAAACTTAAACTCTTGAATTTACGATTTTTAAATATTTAAAAGTTCTTGTTTCCAGAATAACATCGTTTTACGAGCCAACTTTTATTTTTCACACCCAAAAAACATCCCTTTCGTCAAATTTCCATCCAAATCTTGAAACCAACAGCAACTGGTACACCACCTCTTCGGTTGCTTTTGCACGTGGATTGTTTTGCGCTTCTAGCTACAACACGTGGGCTAGCAGCAGCAACGGGGGTGATGATGATGGCGTATGGAAATAAAAACTGGCTTCTATGGAAACTTTTTCCCGACAAGGGAACTCAAATCGAGCCCCCCTTGTGTGTCGCCATTTTCCGCCTCTTTGCGCAATGTTTGGTTTCGCATCGTTTCATGTACGAACAGTGAGAACCGGGACAGTTTCCAAAATTCAAAATTGGCAAAATTATCTCCATTGAAATGGCCATTTTGATACGCCATTGGCAAATGTTTCGTCAGCTATCGACAAACGGCAACTCTGAGCGCAAGGTCTTCCTACGATAAAGAGAGAGAGAGATTCCTAGACCGGTCACAGGCTCCTAACGGCTGGTTCTTCTCATTTTCACCGGCGGCCAACCGTGTGTCTCTGCGGGTTGTCTTTTACCGCAGGCCTCATCACTTATTTATGGACTATAATAACCGTCAAGGATAATAGCCCCTTTTAGTCCTGGGTATCGAGCGAACGGAACAAAACAGTGGCCGAGCACGGAGGCATGTTTTGGCACTCGGTGCTTTTGTGGGTTTTCCCTAAAAATTCCTTATTTTTTTCTGTCGAAGGTTCGAGTGTTCTTTTGTTATTGGTTTAATTCTGTTAAGAGAAAAGTCAACCATTTCTTGTTTTTTTTTTTTTTAATAAAATGAACGTTCATGGAAAATTCCGGAATTTCGGTAAATAATAACTTCTTTTTGGAAAAAAATGTTCCACAGTTTGAATAAATTCGAAAATTCTTCTTTAATATTCTTTTAAAGCGAAAGTGATTAAAATCTAAATTCGATTTATATTAATTGATAAAAATAACGGCCAAAAACTGATACAGTTTCTTTGGTCCATAAGCTTAGGGAGGGGGTGGGGGTTCTCGTGCTAAGATCCAGCTCAAATTTGGAGTTTTGTCTAGGGATGTGCCAATCTTTGAATTCAGAGAGTATCATGGGGGAGTAACCGGAATTGAAACACTCTATTAACAGCATACCCATTTTATATGACGATACTGCTCATGTGCATTGAGACTTCCCGAGCAGACGGAAATAACTTAGGAAAGTCAGTTTCTGATATTGTGAGAAGATCGAAATATCGTTATTGGGATGATCGGATTAGTTGTTAAAATAACAAAAATCAATAACAAAGATTTGTTCGAAGAATAACTTAAACTGTTATTATGTTGTTATTGCAATAAAAAAAAACCAATAACACAGATGGAATCATAAAGGAATTACAAGATTTGTTATTTTGTGCGGAGTGGTGGAGCAGCATAATAACAAATCTTGTTATTGAACTGGTATGTCTCCATAACAAAAAAAAGTTATTGTTTTTGTTTACAGTATGGACCATAAAAAAATGCGACATGTGCATTTTTTCACAGAAAAAGTGGTGCCATTCTTAAATTTATTTAACAATCTGATTTTTTATGTATTATGGGGTTATTTTAGTATGTTTTGAAGATATCGTCATGATAGTTTTTTGCAGTTCACCAAAACTGTGTACAGGCGGTCTACAATTATAAATGTATTTTTGGAACAATATTTACCCTAATTAAATAATGTATATTTCAAAAACGAAACAGTTTAAAATATCCAACAATGTGCCGAAAGCATCGTTAGAAGTCCCTCTTAAATACGCCCAATCAACGAAGTTTTTTAAATTTGTTAAAATTGGTAATTTGTGTGAAAAATGCCATTTTGGTTATTATTTTGTGTGATTCTGTCAAATTAAATCAATAACTTAAAACCGATTTCGATGGCTCAAAAGCGTGCCCAGCGGCTCTATATTGTTAAAAGTCACATCAGAGCATCTGTTAGTATCAATTACCATCATTAGAAGCATTTGTTTTTTTCGTTGAAACATTGCAGGCTCCAAAAAATCCCAAAAATTGATGCATTTTCAGAATCGGGATATTTTTGAAAAGTTCACTATTTTACTATAACTGGTAAATAAGATGCGTAAAATTCGGTGGAACTAACTCTTACAACTTTATAAAACAGTAACCTTGAAGGCTGTATACTTTTCAGTCCATAAAAATACCAAATAGGGCTATCCAGATCGACCAACATGAAAAAAGTATGTTTTTCTTTATATGGCCTGGGCGTAGAGCAAATTATAAATTAAAAATTATAAATTTAAATGAGCTGTAACTTATTTTATGCTAAGGGAATGGTTTTAAAGGCATTGATTGTTTGTTTAGAACCTATTTAGCATGTAAACATGCTTCATACATCATAAATAGTAAAAATAGTCCCGATTTTCACCTAATAACAATGTCGCATTTTTTAATGGGCCATACTGTATTTGCAATTTACAAATAAACCTGCAGTTGCCATAACTCCTCTGTACTAGTCAGGGCTGCAGAATCGGGTACCTTCAAGCGACTTTGAAGACAACTCCGACTCTGGATGCAGGATATGACGTCAACGCATATTTCAGCTCTCCAAAAATATCCGACTTCACAGATTCCGACTCCAAGTAAAAGTTGCTGAAAATTAGCTGAATCCGATGTCGTCTCCGAGGTCTCACTCCAGCTCGAACTTCAACGTCAGCTCCGACATCCTGGCTCTGTGAAAATAATAACAGTTTTTCTCAATAAATAAATCATTTCCCCTAGGGGAATATAACAAAATTTAAAAAAAAACAGCTTTCAAAGGTTAATTTTATCGGATTAATTTTAGCTTAAGGACCCCATTTTATGGTCAAATAAATTACCCCGATGAAATTGGTCAAAATTATTCCATAGTCCTGGAAAATTTTAGTGAAGTCCCTTAGGGGGTGTATCAAATAATAATAAAAAAACAACTTTCAACTTTATAGAATGATTTTAGCTTAAGGACCCCATTTCATGGCCAAAATAATGGCCCCGACGATGTTGGTCAAAATGAACCCACAGATCATAACATATTTAACAAAAGAAAAAATAATAACAGATTGTGTTATGGACACTTAAAAACTTTTCTATTTGTGCGATTTATGGTAATTTTATTTATAAGTCAGAATTCCAAACAAATAACAAATCTTGTTATTAGAAGAGTTTTTTAAATGTTTAACATTTCCTCTTATTAGCGTGTTATTAAATATTTTCAATATAATATCACGTCAATACCAAATCTTGTTACTTTATCAGAAACTGTAATTATTTTTTCTTCGTGAAGTTGAAATTCAGGATAAAATAATAACACTATTTGTTATTTTAACAGGATTTGGTTTTGAAATATTATAAATTTTGTTATTACCGTCTGCCCGGGTTGTATGAAACAACTAAATGAAATTAGGTTAGAAACAAAACAAACAGTTTTTTTTATTTTATATTTAGGCTACCAAAACTCAGTACAAATTTTAAGAACCAGTGCAATAGTTTTTACTTCCATCGATTTCTTCCCGCACTTGGACGTTTTGCACGGCTGATAAAAGTGATGACGATGGCAACGCAGTTTAGCAGCAGCAGCTGTGGCGGTGAAGGATCACATACTTCATAAGGGAGCGAGCTTTTACAGATCCTAAACTGAGCCAGAGAAGAAGAGGAGGGATTGGGAGGGAAAAAAGTGCAAGCCACAGAAAAGCTTTCACGTGAATGAGATGTGGATCTGCTCAAGAGAGAAAAAGCGATATGCTCGCGTAAAGTGCCCATTCACATCTCCGTTTGCCATCCGCCGTCATTGACATCATAGCGATGCGCGATGGGGAAAAACCAAAATGGAATGTGTAACGGGCACCGACCGAGAGGATATTCGTGGGAAATGGGAACGTCAAAGATGAAGTATTTTGGGAAGGACATTCGGCGGTTTGCGTGCTTGAGAGATGGTTATTTAAGAATTTGTTTCGTTTTGGAACTTTGTTTTAAAACCGAAATTCAATATTGAACTAGAGCGTAAAATAAGTTCTGGGTACCCAAATTAATATTATTGATATCAGATATTGATAATGTATGCCGTCTGTTTGTTGTTCGCAACTTTTCAAAGTAATTTTTAAATTGAAAAATCCTCATGCTGTCGAAGGCACCTAGATTTTAATGTCACCTCAATTTACGGTTTTAGTAGAAGGAACTGCGAAGTTTGTAGGGTACTGAAAGGCTATTGCAACCGCCAATCAAATTGTGAAATTCTCAGATTCTCAAATTTTCAAATTTTCAGATTTTAATTTTTTTTAAATTCTTAAATTCTCAAATTTTAAAATTGTCAAATTGTCAAATTGTTAAATTGTCAACTTGTCAACTTGTCAAATTGTCAACTTGTCAAATTGTCAAATTGTCAAATTGTCAAATTGTCAAATTGTCAAATTGTCCAATTGTCCAATTGTCCAATTGTCCAATTGTCCAATTGTCCAATTGTCCAATTGTCCAATTGTCCAATTGTCCAATTGTCCAATTGTCCAATTGTCCAATTGTCCAATTGTCCAATTGTCCAATTGTCCAATTGTCCAATTGTCCAATTGTCCAATTGTCCAATTGTCCAATTGTCCAATTGTCCAATTGTCCAATTGTCCAATTGTCCAATTGTCCAATTGTCCATTTGTCCATTTGTCAAATTGTCAAATTGTCAAATTGTCAAATTGTCAAATTGTCAAATTGTCAAATTGTCAAATTGTCAAATTGTCAAATTGTCAAATTGTCAAATTGTCAAATTGTCCAATTGTCCAATTGTCAAATTGTCAAATTGTCAAATTGTCAAATTGTCAAATTGTCAAATTGTCAAATTGTCAAATTGTCAAATTGTCAAATTGTCAAATTGTCAAATTGTCAAATTGTCAAATTGTCAAATTATCAAATTGTCAAATTATCAAATTGTCAAATTGTCAAATTGTCCAATTGTCCAATTGTCCAATTGTCAAATTGTCAAATTGTCAAATTGTCAAATTGTCAAATTGTCAAATTGTCAAATTGTCAAAGTTTCAAAAAAATTCAAGTCTAAATGTTTCATTTACAATTAAACAATTTAACAATTTAACAATAAAACAATTAAACAATAAGATAATTGCAGTAAATTCTTCAATGTTTCCATTTGTTTGAGTCATGTCAGTCTTGCACCACACTTCTAAGTGAATTTGTGCTGATCGGTGATACAAATTAAGCACGCAAACTTGTGCACCGCACTGACGTGTGAGATACAACTGCCCCTCGTGTGTTTACGTTCTTGGTCAATGAATTCGAAATATTTCGACACACTCCTGTGATGGTATGCGTGAATTTTAGAGACAGTTCAAATCGGGAGGGATTTCCGCGCGATTTCAGCGTTGTCCCAGACAAATCAAATTGGGAGGGCCTCTCTAACGAATTTCTTGTTTGCGTGTAGGATTCCTACTTTAATGTTGACCTTAACCACAACATATTTTTCCATGATTTTCGTCTGAGAATCCTAGATTTTAAATTGCTAAGTTAAAAAAAACTGATTTTTAAAAGTTTGCTCAGATGCTTTCTTTAAATTTGTTCGTAGTAGGTAAAGATTGTGAGATAAAATTTTGGTAACTTTGACAAAGTTGCTTGGATTGGCAACCCCAGCAACTTCCCAAAAATATTCCTGAAAAGGTAGATTTTCAAAATCACTCATCTGCAACAACTCTTCTGAAGACACCAAAGCTCCAAAACTTCACCATTTTTCGGAAAATCCATCTGGACCACTGCGCACTGTTCTAGCTAACAAGGTAGAATATATCGTACTGTTCAAAGTCAAATCTGTAAATTATGATGAAAGTAAACTTCTGGACATCCTGTTTTGCTCGTTGAAAATATTTTTCGAAAAAAAACCACAATATCGAAAATTGTTAAGTTTGACAAACTGGCATTCCGAAGGTTGTGAGGGATTAAATAGAACTTGTAAGGCCAAAATTTTCGATTCAACCTAACCTTTTTAAGGCCTCAACTTCATACTACTGATTTAAGTAACTTATTAAATATAGAACGGTAAATGTTAATAATTAAAAAGAAAAAGAGTTTTGAATATGCAAACAACAGTTTTTTATGAACTTCTTAGAATGTTACCTCAGTGTCACCCTTCTCACGATTTAGCACAGGTTGATTTTGTGATAGCAGCAATTGTCTGCCTGTGTGGATCAATCGGACCGCGCACTGGACTCACAATCCAGAGGTCACCGGTTCGAATCCCGAGGCGGACGCAAAAATGCTAAGTGTAAATATAGGTATTCGGTGCCCTCTCCCCGTGCCCATACCTTCACACTTAGCAGACCCGGGAGGCGGAGTCTTGTCGCAAAAAGAACGATACACGCCTGTGGATCCGTTGACGAAACCGCAAGGTTTAAGAGGGCCACACATTATAAGGTGTTACGTCGATTCCGTTCCGCAATAGGACACACCTGCTGCGGCTGGCCATCATCAGAATCTTTTCCGCAATTTTCTTCTTTCAACATCTTGTTCAAAAAATCGAAAAACGTAGCACCAGAGACAACCACGCGACGACGTGCCCCGCTGTATAATGAAAATATTAGTATTCCACGGTGAACGCGACCTTCCAGAGTTTGCCACGTGGTGAAGAAAAAAAGCGATTAATAAATATTGCGAATCTTGCGGATCAAAATGGATTGTAACACCTCGGTCGTTGATGGGAATGCTAATTAGGGTTCGTTTCGGAATTAAAAATCAAGCCCCTTTCAATTCACATTCTGCAAATCTCCCCTACTAGAAACAATCAAACAAAGATCCCCACTTGAAAAGAAAGCTTTGTGGATTTAACCTGGATAAAGCTGTTTGATCCTGGCAAATATTCCGAAAGCACCACACCACACATACTAAATCCCAGCTCGACAGCCCAAAGTGACTCTCTCACTCTGCACTTTATAGTGGACCTGACCTTCTTGATCCCATTTAGCTATTTTTAACTCCCCACAAAAGACTAATTTTCACTCCCGCAAAAGCCCCCGTAAATGCCCATCAAGAGTGTGCGGATTCATTCAGAAAGATTGGCCCCTTTTCACTCGTTTTCTTTAAACGTGTGCCAACAACTTTCCCCTCCTGGTCATGTCACATCACCCACACCGAGAGCTGTGTGGAACTATTTTCATCCCCTAACCTTTTCTTTTATTCTAACCCTTGGCGAATATCTTTTTCATTAATTTAGATGAATTTGGAAAAAAATCTAACGGTCAAAACGATAGTATAATAACATTTAAAAACAAAAAATAAAGTGAAAATAAAAGCATAAAGAAAGCTAAATATGATTAGTTCATAATAAAAAAATTACAGGGTTGAATTGGGTCCTAAAATGAAGCTTAGATTGCTGATATTATTGTTTACAGCGATAAAACTTATTTTTCTGAGTACAATGACCCTTTGTACGACCACAAAGAGTTTAAAATGGATTTTTAAATCAATTTTGAAAAATTAATCTCGCGGTCCTTCTTGACAGAAAAGCTCCTACTTGACAGCTCGTTCCAAGGGGACCATAGTTAATCCATCGAAAAAATGTTGTCTTGTCAAAAAAAATTTTTGCATTAAAATGAAAAAAAGTGATCAGAAATGGTTTTTAATCGTGTTTTTTAACGTTGTACATAAAAATTGACATAGGGCTTTAGTACCCAATTGTACAAATTCACCCCCCTTTCATGTCTTCGTTCTGGCACCCTTCAACGTGGTTTCGATGTTGGCAGCACTGCTGGCTGCAAACTTTGCCACAAACACAAACAGAAACAAACACACACACACACACCTTCAGGGTCATTGTTTTAGCTTCGAGGCATCACCTCGTCCCAAATCGGGCTAACCTTCATTTGTGGGTGATGTCAAGAATGAATAGAAAAAGACAACGCTCCGGTGATGCTGGAGAAAAGTCAACAGATCTCGTACGAGAAGGGTGAGGATAGAGGGTTGAGGGTTATCTAGAACGACGATGTGAGGGACCGACCATAGAAGAGGGGGTTTCGAATTTCGAGTCGAGTCCCAGGGTACCTGTTGAAATTTATATCTGCTTTTAATAAGTCAGATTAGGGACGGGAGGAGTGGGACGGTGGGGGTTTATTGCACATCTGTTATCATTGCGAAATGGTAGCGAATCGTTAAAACGAACCATTTGTTGAAGGGGAATTATTTTTTTATTGTTTCATTATGGTTAGAAACAGTTAAAAATACTCAGCTTAATTCAACTTGGAATTTTCAAGATTTGAAAGCAACTTAAAACACATTTTCTTTATAAAAAATTTACTAAATACATGAAACATGTTAAGAGCAAGGTTGTTAACGATAAAATTGTCGAGGCTGGTAAAGATAACGACAGTTATATCGTTATCGTTTTTCGATAATTCTATCGGCCATTATCTTATCGCCGATAATGGACGATAACTCTTTTTTTAAATCTTTCTAAAATCAATTAATTCAACAATATCATGTTATAATTTCAATGCTTTCACAAAGAATTTTATTTTAAATCCATTAAGTTTCAAAGTAAAATATATACTCGAAATTGTTCACAAAATACCTTATTATTTGAAAGTACTAAAACTTTCATAATTTGCAATAAGGATATCAAACGAAGTGAAATTTTGCATGCTTTATCACTTTATTACAGTTTTTTTTTCAATTAATAGGGTAGAGGACCCAGAAATCGCCCACTTTATAGAGGCAATCTAGGAAATTTGATGAAAATTTGATGACAATTTATGGTTTTTGGTTCTATTTGTTGTAGAACGTTGATAAACTATTTGATTTTAAGTTTCCACAAGGTTTTTATCATTTACCTATACATTTTTGATAAAATTATGCGTTTTCATAAAGTGCTCTGAAGAGCCTATTTTCGCCCCCCTCAATCCAATTTTCGCCCACCCTTGAAACCAGTTTTCGCCCAAGACAAAAATCATGAAATCAAATGAAATTATGACACAAAGCTAAACAAATATGGTCTCCTATTGATACACAATATGTTCCCGAAGCTAAATTTCATTGATGTGCACATATTTGTCGTACATATTATAAATTGAGGTTTAAAAAATCCTAGGAGTTTTTTTTTCAGATATCCTACTTATTTTGAGATTCTCTGTCATAACTAAAACCAAAACATGTTCTCACTCTTACTAAAAAATATGACTGAATCAAAATTTGTGATAGAACTCATGTGTCTCTGTTCACCCAAGATAAGGGCACACAGATACAATTAGCTCCACGTTGTTGTTGATTTTGTTAGGGGAGCTTTAACCCTATGGGTCATTTGCTCCCGAATTGACTCAATATAAAACATCGAGTACCTCTTAATAAAAATATTAAAGCACATGTGTAACTACTTCTGCATCCTCTGCTTAATTTGTTCTCATATGTACCAGTAAACTTTTACAACATTTGAACCAAAACCCCTTATGAATGAAAGAAATTTAAATGATTATTTAACCTTTAACAATAATCTAGAATGTTCCAAATATATTCTCAAGCACATTTCGCTGCGATTAGGAAAGTTTTTATGGTAAACGAAAACTGGTTCTAGATAAAATCTTAAAACACAATACTAGATTTCGGCCTGGACGAAAATTGGATCGAATGTTTTTTCATGACCCCAGAAATCGCCCACTTTATTTTATTAAAATAACCTTTGGTAAACGTTAAAAACAGGTAAATCACTAGATTTTCATGAAATTCAGACATGCAGTGAACTAATGAATTATTCATTCACATTATTTTCGGACAAAATGAGTTGTTTTCCCTCATTAACATTATTTCCCGCTGTAGTCTAAATTGACAACAATATGGCGGCTGCAGTAAGGCTTTTTTTGAAAAGCTTATAAAAACTTAATAAACAATAGAAATTCATTAGGAAAGTTTCAATTAGTACTAGAAATGAATGAATATGTAAACCTGCATAATAAATTCAACCAAAAAACGGTATGAGTTTGCTAAATATAGATTAAATCCAGTAGGTGGGCGAAAACTGGAGCAGGGCGAAAACTGGGTCCTCTACCCTACTATTTTTGTTACAAATTACCGTATTTTTCGGAAATACTCTTATTTTCAAAATATGCAATATGAGTATCAAACGAAGCGAAATTGTGTATGCTTTTGCCTTCCTCACTTGAGGTAAGGCTATAATCCTGCTCGGAAAATGAACTTCTCTCAGAAACGTCGTATACCCACCTTCATGTATACATATCGACTCAGAATCTGTCTCAAGTTATGGCCACTTCAGTGATATTTGTGTACTTTTTTATTCCGGATCTAAAAAATAGATGAAATTTGCGTTTAAATGTATGCGTCCCATCATGTCACACACTGTTTGTAAAGAGTGAGGAAGGCACCAACCACATTGGTGGATTAAGCTAGTTTTTTACTTTATTAGAGTTATTTTTGAGGAAAATACTAAAATTTTCACAAATTACCGTATTTTTCGAAAATACTCAATTTTTCAAGATATGCAATATGGGTGTCAAAAAAGTGAAATTTGGTTTGCTTTTTCACATTTATAGAGTTTTTTTTTAATTACAGTGGACTCTCTGGCTGTCGATCTTCTCGATATCAATAATTTTCAGTCCCTTCAAATAGATTGCTTTGATTTTTCATTATATAATTTGATAACTCCCGCTCTCGATGGTCCCTTCAATATCAACAACGAGAGATTCCATTGTACAAAAAAAATACAAAATACCGTAAAAATACGGTATTTTGTGAACATTTTTGTGTTTTACAAAAAAAAACACTAATAGATTGAAAAGGCATACGAAAATTAAATTCCTTAGATACCAAAAAAAAATTGTGTTTTTAAAAAATACGGTAATTTGTGAAAATATTAGTAACGAAATAAAGTGAAAAGCATAAAATATTTCGCTTCATTTGATATCCATATTACATATTTTGAATATTTAAGTTTTTTCGAAAAAAATACTGTAAATTGTAAATAATTTAGTATCTTCCAAAAAAACTTGATTTGCAAAAACCACATTTTTTATATGTTTTAGGGGACATCTAATGCCAACTTTTCAGAAATTTCCAGAATGTGCAAAAAATCTTTGACCGAGTTATCAATTTTTGAATTAATACAGATTTTTTTCAAAAAAATGAAATATTGGTCGCTAAAATTTTTCAACTTCATTCTTTTATGTAAAATCTAATTTGCAATCAAAAGTGCACCGTTTTCAAGTTATAGCCATTTTTAGATAACTTTTTTGAAAATAGTCGCAGTCTAACCTAATCTAATCGAACATAAGCGCAGCCAGTCCGAAGAAAGCATCCGGGAAGAACTTATGGTTAGATTACGCCTCAAGTTCCTTCTTGTCATCATTAATGATTGCAGTACTTTCGAGAACCCCCGAAGTGTATTACACTCATTGAAGCGGCCCGGCCTACTGCGTTACATTAACCGCATAAGACAGATTCTATGAACGGAACCCACATTTCATAGAACCATCAGGGGAAGAAGAAGAAGCCGGGGACATACCGTACCAACCGGTTCGAGTTATTTATAGATTATAATGGTGTGTGGTGTGTAGGGGAATCGTTGGGGAAGGGATTGTTGTATTATATAGTAAATGACCTTGTGACATTGTTTCACCACCACGGATTAATTCACTCGAGGAGTAATAATCCCTTGGTGGCCGAATGGCTAGAGCATCCGACTTCCAATCCAAAAGGTGTGAGTTTGAATCCCACCTGGTTGTTCTATGCGTTTTTTTGTTCATATTCAATGTTCAAAATTTCAAGGAGACCGGTCGGGAATCGAACCCTAAACCTTCCGCTTATGAGGCGGGAGCCGTAACCATTAAGCCACGGGCCGGACCCAGAAAACTTTTTTGAAAATAGTCGCAGTTATTCATTTTCTTAAAATCAATGTCTATGTTTGCCCACTTTTGAAAACAAATGTTTTTGAAAAGCAATGTTTTCATTTTTTTGTATTTATTGGGTTGTCGATCTCTGTAGCGAGTTGTGGCGCTATAACCACGGCAAATAGTGTCCAGGGCATTTGTGGAAATACAATTTCCCATCCCCGAGGGTCCCGGAGCACCAAAACTTCTTAGCATGGTGCTCCCAACGATTTATTGCTTAAACAAACAGGAACGTGAGCGGGGGATCCCCACGTTTCTTCCTCCCTGTAGATTCAGAATTGTGTTGTTGTTTGAACATTCGTGCTCAAACTCAACCCACTTCAACGAATCATCTTTGCGGTAAACTTTACGCAGTTGGCCTGGCCGCTTTAACTTTTGTGATGTTTCAAAGCAATTTATTGCATTGGGGCACTGCAATTGTTAATAATGACAAGAGGATGCTAGGCGTTAATCAACCTAAGGCATTTTCCAGGATGCCCTCGAAAGACTGGCTGCGCTAGGGTTAGATTAGATTAGATTAGGTTAGATTAGATTAGATTTATTGGGTTGTCGATCTCAAATTTGACAGTATCAGAATTATCTGGCTGTCTAGCAACCATGCTCGAGATACAAATTTTAAAATATTTAGATTTAATTTGTGAACATGGCATGGTTTATTTGTTGTTTATTTCTTCTCAACAGGCACTTATTTTGCCCCAATGATGCACTTAAAACTAAATTTACATACGTAACAAAGATCTTAACAAGGACACAAACTTAAAACGCAACGTAGTACGAGACACATCTAAGCTAAACACACTGGACACTTTGTTAAACGCTCTCTTTAGTCCGTTGATGGCACCATTCGCGCTGTAGTTGGTGCGACGAAACGGAACTTCGAGAGCTGGCGTGAGCGTAGTTGACGGGTAGGCACTCGGAGCTGAATCTGGTTACGCAGATCAGGGCAATCAATCCGGCCGAGTAGGACATCAGCAGAAGTCATCGCACGGGCTAGGTCTCGTCGTAGCTGTAGTGTATCGAGGTCGATCAAACGGCAGCGTTGTTCGTACGGCGGAAGATGCAAGGATTTGTCCACGGCAGCTGCCTGAGGGCATATCGCACAAACCTTCGTTGGATGCTTTCGAGGCGACAAACAGCGTTGTTGTAGTGCGGGGACCACACTGTCGAGCAGTACTCTAGAGTGGATCGAACCAGCGAGCAGTACAGGGTCTTTAGACAATAAATGTCAGTGAACTTGCGCGTCATGCGGATTACCAATCCTAGTTGTCGGGAGGCTTTGGCGATTATGTATGACAGATGCTGCTTGAAAGTGAGTTGCGTGTCCAAGATGACTCCCAAATCCTTCACGTGAGTGACCCGTTCGACAGAAGTATCATTAATACGGTAGTCGAAGGTTACTGGGAAGTGTCTCCGACTGAACGTGATCGCTTGGCATTTTCCAGGGTTGAGGATCATGCGGTTCACCTCGCACCAACCAGCAAACCTGTCAAGATCGCGCTGCAATGCTTCGGCGTCGTTCGAGTTGTCAATTCGAGCAAAAAGCTTGAGGTCATCCGCGTAAACGAGGCGAGGTCCAGTGACGGTGTAATTAACGTCGTTAAAGTAAAACAGGAATACCACCGGACCGAGGTGGCTTCCTTGCGCGATACCCGATGTGGCTTCGATGATATCGGAAAGTGCGTCCCCGATTCTCACCCTCAGCGAACGTCCCGTTAGATAAGACTTGAACCAGGCCAATAGGCTTCCTCGAAACCAATCTCTCAAGCTTAGCAACAGCGATGCGATGGTTAATTTGTCGAAGGCGGCTGACAGATCTGTGTAGATGGCATCGGTTTGAGAGTGGGCGTCGAAGCTGTTGATGATCGATTCGGTGAAGCAAAGGAGATTGGTTGCTGTTGAGCGCTTCGGAAAGAACCCGTGTTGTTCATCAGCAAGGTCTTGAACCAGTTTCAACAATTATTTTCCTCATTTGCTCCCAGCAGTTATAGGTTATTAAAGTCGCCGATTGTAAAATTTCAGATTGACAGCTTAGTGGAAATTTGAGTATCAGGACTATTCTCAGCAGTTTAATTTGTTTGGTGTAACAGGCAGAAATTCCGGAAAGTTTCTCTACTGATAATTCGAAAATGAGTTACCAGAACTTCTGTAAGAAAAATTCGAAATAATGCATTTTAATAAAATTTTCCTAATTTAGAAAAAAAAAGCATGGAAATAAATCATCAAAAACTACCTACATTATTATGTTTCTTGAGACGCCTAAAAACTCAAGATCAATTTGATTGTTTTACCATTTCGGTTCTTAAAAAAACTACTTTTTTGTCAAAAAAAAAAGATTAGTTTGTAGTCCCAAAGATCACGATTTCGATAATTATTAACCTTTTGTTTTTTTTTATGATTCAACGATGTAGATTAGACTTGATACTTTCAAATTGATTTAATTCTTAAGTTATGAAATCTCTATTCTTTTTCTGTCCTGTGAAATAACAATAAAAAATATATATATTTCAAAGTAAGTGTGCTATTTCAGGTTAACAAACTGCTTGAAAACCGCAAAAAACTTTTCCCCTCAAAACAGTAAACACTTATATCGCATAATCTACCCCACTTTGGAAGGAGTTCATACTTTGTACCCCCTAAAGGTGTCACCTTAGCACTCCATTCACAAGTGGGTGTATCATCATTATCACCTTGAAAAAGAAGTGACAAGTGCAACGACAAAAAGCAGAGATGCATGAGCGTGTAACACACATCACTCATCCTGCGTGCAAAAAAAAAATGGTTGCCTCGGAGTTGGGGGGTTTTCCACTGCATACACACAAAGCGATGGTCCCACCCAGCCCGGAAAAATTTGTAAATATCGTCACACAAAAAGCAAGCACCAAACGAATCACGCCTTTATTAAGCGCAATTTTCACTCCTTGGAAAATCGTCACTCTTTTTTTCCGACCGACAGACGCTGGCAAAATCTCGCTGCATTTCCATCATCTGTGGGTGAAATTCTGGCCCTCGCCCACATACCAACATTTACACTCAGTTGCAATAAAAGTAGTTGAAAACTGTCTTTCGTTGAATTGAAGTTAGTTACACAAACTTTCAACCAAAATTGTTTACCAGAAAATGTTAAACGGAAAATGAGAGAACCAGTCAAAGTTGTATGGTCTGCGTAGTTTGCTAACTACCCTTTAAAAAGTATTCAAATATATTTCATGAAATATTCATTTACAGTATGTAAAAAAAGTATTTACACCCCTTGGGCACTATGCACATATTGTGATGAAACATCTAAACAATTTAATGTTGACAGAAACCTAGTACTACGTTTTGTTCAGAAACTCATGCCAAACATTTTGCTACAAAAAGCTCATGAAAAGATGATTTCTATGAAAAGTTATATAACAAATACTATTACGAAAATAAAAAAAAGGTGCAAAAAAAGTTTGTACACCTTTCGAAAAATTAACATAAATAATGTTATTTGTTGACAAATCACCATAAATCCAGTCTCCCAACACCAAATAGGCATCCTTGACTGATTAAAAAAATAATTTGGATTGAATATAAAGTTTACTAACAACTTAGTATAAAAGTTTATATAACTCTTGAAATTCTATATAAAACTTATCTAAACTTAATTTTGCAAACTTTCGATTTAACTAAATGTCAATATATTACCATAGAATTGCTAAATAAACATTTTGGAGTAGGAATAACACCGTTTTGGGGGTCTTTGTAACGATAGAATAGATTTTTCGTTGGAATTTCGTACCAACCCGGAATTACGTCGTCGGAAAATCCGCCGGCATCTGAACCGGTCCACAATTCACAAGTCAACCTATGTGGCATCAGAAAGGGCATAAAATTTCCGATCTTTTGATACCCATACATCCAGGTTATCTATAAAACCCACGTTTTTAAATACCTAAGCAAAAACGTTGTTATAGTTTCGTTTGAGCAACCTGCCAAAAATGTATGGAATTTCGTAATTTTTGTTCTCGTGGATCAAAACGTAGGTTTTAAAGAAAACCTAGATGTATAGGTATCAAAAGATCGGAAATTTTATGCCCTTTCCGATTCCACAAAGGTTGACTTGTGAATCGTGGACCGGTTCGGATGCCGGCGGATTTTCCTACGACGTAATTCCGGGTTGGTACACCCAAAGGAAAAATATATCTCAAAATCTGCAACATTGGATTTGCTGCAGAAAATGTCATATTTTATAACATTTTTTGCAGCAAGCCCGTAGATCATTTTTGCCCGCGTGTAAAAATTTCAGCGATCTGCAGTTCTCACCAACACATATAAAGCTGGCCCGTCCCCGAGCAACACTCCAAAGAGAAGCATATGTTGGTGCTCTTTCACTCACTTTTCATCAAGCGTCCATGGCGCGGTGGTAGCGTGTCGGATCAATAACCAAGAAGTTGGTGGTTCCGATCCTCGTTCTGCTAAGTGTTTTTTTTTTGTGAAATACAACCAAAAAGCCGTCGGTAATGTCGATAATTGTCGGTAACGGGCAAAAATGTCATACTCCTATATCGCAAAAAATGCATGAGGACAGATTTCATGCAGATTCTGATATACTTTCATGCCGCCATGCATCACAATCATGCGACTGCCAGTTGGGTGTACACCCAGAACTGGACATCGACATACGAGAGGATAAAGAGCACGAATCGGTAGTAAAATGGTACTGTGTGCGGACTGAGAGGATAAATCCCAAAATTACCGAGTGTACTTTACTCATGGGTTCATCTTCAAAAAAAGTTAAACTATAAAAAAAAGTACCGGTATCGAGACTCGAACCCAAGACCTTCGGCATATTGAACCGTGCCTTTGCCGTATGGGCCACCATGGTTAGATGACTAAGTGGCGTTCATTTGTCCATATAAGCCACTCAATAGGATGAACTGTTCCAATGAACGAATGAACACGCGAGAGGACTATACTCTCGCAAAATAGCACTTTCCTCACGTTTCTTTTCGTGAGGACTATCCCCTTGTTCTTTAACTTTGGGTGTACGAAATTCCAACGAAAAATCTATTCTATCGATACAAATACCCCCAAAACGGTGTTATACCCACTCCAAAATGTTTATTTAGCAATTCTATGGTCATATATTGCCATTCAGTTGAATTAAAATTTTGCAAAATTAAGTTAAGATAAGTTTTATATAGAATTTCAAGAGTTATATAAACTTTTATACTAAGTAGTTAGTAAACTTTGTATTCAATCCAAATTATTTTTTTAATCAGGCAAGGATGCCTATTTGGAGTTGGGAGACTGGATTTATGGTGATTTGTCAACAAATAACATTATTTCTGTTAATTTTTCGAAAGGTGTACAAACTTTTTTTGCACCTTTTTTATTTTCGTAATAGTATTTGTTATATAACTTTTTATAAAATCATCTTTTCATACGCTTTTTGTGTTTGGCATGAGTTTCTGAACAAAACGTAGTTCTAGATTCCTGTCAAACTTATTTTTTTTACATGTTTCATCACAATATGTGCATAGTGCCCAAGGGGTGTAAATACTTTTTTTACATACTGTACATGGAAGTTTGAGCTTTATGAAGTTTCTGCAATTTTATCATAATTTCAATTCCATTTTTAAAGTGCAACTGAGTGTTCTCAAGAGTGGGTGGCGCATACTTCTGCCATAGATAGACTGCCTGAAGGACGATTCTCTGAAAAGTGGTGCAGAACCTCCAATCCCGGGATCCATCCGGTGGCATCCGTGGCAATAATGCCAGCCAGCCTGCCTGGGGCCCTCCCACGATTTCCACAGGTTTTCCCCCCTTCGACACAAAAGTGGAAGAGAAAAAGCGCCGACCGAAAAAAAATGTGCTGAAAAGTGTACACAAAGTGAAGGCTGGTTGTGCTTTGTGGAGATGCACCGCTACAGGCTCCTACTGTTTGCTGGTGGTGAGTGGAGGGATTACAACGGCAGAGCGTCGTCGAGACATGGAATGTGGTGGGTCTTCATCGTGTTGTATCCTTCAGGAAAAGGTACCGTTGGGGAGTAAACTTTGACTTGCTAACTTTAAATAATGTTTTTCGTTATGCTTTGTTTTTTTAACAATTCTGTGTAAAAGAAAATATAACATTTATTCAAAAATCACAAAAAAAATCTATTTAGGTACTAAATATTATGTTTAAAAATGTTACTGAATCCACCAATATATGGTTAGGACTTTCCCCATACCATTAATATATTTTCAAACCAAATTATGTCTCATTAGTCGTGACAGGGTTGACATGTTAACAAACTTTACGATTCATGAAAATTATATTCAAATAACTTCAACTAAACCGATTTGTGAAAACAAGTCTGTAAACTATAGCCGTAGTCGTAAATTATTTAGTGACCCCTTTTTCAAATGGTAGGCTATTTTTGAAAATTTATTATTATTTTCTTTAAAAAATCTGAAATATTAAAAAAATAAAGAAAGGTTTAAGATTTGCTTTTGAAAAAAACGTTTTACTCAGAAATCTTTGAAAATTCCTGCACAGGTGGGAATCGTCCCAGAATAAAATCCTTTTGCTTATTTGAAGGTTTTGATGCGCTCTTTCGATTGAATTTTGACCCAAAACCCGGAGCCCAAAGCCTGATTTTTAAGAGCTCTTTTTCTGAAACACTTGTGCAATATCTGTATCCGCTCTGAAAAATAGTGCCCTCCATCATTACACAGCTAAAAAAGTAGTAATCCAGCTGCGTGTAAAAGGCCTGAGTGTAAAATAAATATTGCATTATTTTATGCAATTTTATGTGATTTTACACCCTGAAATATGTAGCTCATCAGTATGGGAAACCTACTTGACCGAAATGTCAAGCTCATATATGCGTTTTTCCTACCGGGTTTTCATTGGTCTGATGGCCGAGCGGGCTAAGGCGCCAGTCCCTACTGTAGGTGCTGGGTTTGAGTCCCGTCGGTTGCAATTTTTTTTGTGTTTGCTAAAATTGTACATGCAGTGTGTAATATTAAGTGTTTATTTTGACGAAGGTGATGTGCATGCTTTTGCATCCGATTTTACCATCGGATTTTTTGCTGTGTAGAAAACCGCTCGTAAAACCCACATTTTTTCGTATTTCAGATTTGAAGCCGTTTGTAAAAACCATTTTAGAGGTATTTTTTGGGCTATTTTACAGAAACACTTTCAAATTCAAAGAATTCAATTCAACAAAAAGCCGTTCGAAAACATGCGCCATAAACTGTTTGGGCCCAAAATTTTAACCTTTTCCAAAATTTATTTTCAGAGATTAGCTATGTTAGTGTATTTCGTCTTATTTTTACCCATTTTTTTCTATAAAATTTTTGGTTTTATACTGAACTTCAAATTCGAAGTCCTGGCTCGTTCTCGCTCAATAGATCGACAAGTCGTTAAGTCGAAGCCTAAACGCCAGCACATTCACGCTTGCGCGTGAAAGTGTTCATTCTGGCTTATTATAATAGTTGGACAATGTGCAATATCGTTACATATTTTCATATTTTGAAGACTGAGTACCCTTTATTTTTATCTAATAATGTGAATCCTGTATGTTTTTTGGTAATTTAATATAATCATCTTACGACCCATAATTTACCACTGAAATTTTAAAAGAATGGCATTCGAGATTGAGCCTAAAAAGACACGGGGCTTTAGGTCAAAATCTCACTGGGTGGTAAAATTAAGTTTCTGAAAAAAAATTGCACCAATATTTTTGTCGGATTGAATCATTTTCTAAGGAAGGCTCTATTTCACCTTTTGGTGATATTAAATCGTTTTTTTTTTTTTTATTCTATTGTTATTTTTAGTTACCGTCATCTGGGGCTAAAAGGGATACATGGGGTGGATTGAGACAGCAGTTTTAGCCTTGTTGCTGCCCAATATTTGGATAGATCAGACACAGAACAACATAATTAGTGTATTGTTTTCCAAGTTTCAAAAATATCTTCTTCAAAAGTTGCTTAGGCTGGTACAAATATTTTTAAAAGTTTTTGTCAACCCCCCCCCCTTCAAAATTGGCCCGAAATATCAGGGGGCAAAAAAAATCCAAATTTCAATGAAAATTCAAGTGCAACCAGCTCAAATCAAATTAAAATACATTCTTCTGCGTTTATAATCATTTTTAGCATGTTTGGGTTTATTAAAAAATCTTAAGATTTTTTGAAAATTTTCGATGCAAAATCTTTTTTTTCGATACAATTTTTGTTTTTGTCAGATCATAGATTTTTTGAAAACTAATGATTGCAAAACAACTGAACTAGTGTAAAATGCATTTTAAAACACTTTTTTCATTTAAATGTGAAGACTATGGCTTGTTATTTAAATTTTTAAAAACTTTTTTAAATATTTGCATCGGCCTTATAATCATGAAGCAAAAATATAATTTGATAATGATTTTTTTTTTTAATTTTCAATTTCTACGGGGAACATCAAATCAAAGGGCTTTTGTTAATTTGATTTGGTTAACCGCGGTGGATTTTCTTGAAATAATTCGAACTGTCAAAAATCCACCAAAGCATCTACCGGTGGATACTTTTCTACCACAGATTTTTGTGCGATCAATGTGGTAGATGCTTTGGTGGATTTTTGACAGTTCGAATTATTTCAAGAAAATCCACCGTGGTTAACCAAATCAAATTAACAATAGCCCTCAAATCATCAAATTTCGTTTTTTGTAATATCGAAGAAAAGTCTGATTTTTAGTATCTCAAAAATTTTATGAAGCAACATTTGGGTTAAATCATGGTAAACACAAAGTTTAAAACATCTTATTTATGTTGAAATTTTACCTTCAATTTAAAATAGTGGTCAAATTGTTGTTACAGGGTATGAAAATATTATTTAAATCAAGGTGACGTCTACCAGCATTGCCAAGATTTCTCTTTAGATGTTATAAATTTTGCTTCGTTTACAATATTTCCACAACATTCCTTCTACGAGTTATTAAGTACCCCGCACGTGTTGATAATTTTTGAAAATAGTTTTCCTCTTTTTTGTTATGTTATGGAAATAAGCCTTACTAAATGATTGTCAATCAGGAAAACAATGATTGTTTCACAAAATCTTATAAATTTTGAGTCACTTTTGATTTAGATCAAATTTTCAGCATTGTACAATTAGCATATGTGCTGATTTATATTGGTGCAATAAATCTTAAAATTGAACTAAATACAGACCATTTTTGAATGATGAAAAAAAGATAGAAAACTATTATATTTCACGGAATGTCATGGAAATTTCCAAATATCATGCTGTCCGCGAAATCGTGAAGATTCACTGACCCTAAACATGATAATTCACAAAGGACTTTAGACTCGATTATCCGAGTCTTCGTTAAAATGTTACTATGGGTACACAGAAAAAAAGCATGGTAATATTACATCTGGGAAGGGGTAATGTCACTTTTAATCATGTCACTTTTTCAGTCTTAATTGAGATAAAATTACATCATAAAAAAGGTAATATTCAACCTTCAAAAATTACAGCTTCCAAATATACATTATTTTTTTCTGTGTATAATTATATCTTCGGAAAATATAGGAATGAGGAAAATGAGCTCAAATTATAACCCGAAATGCTCCAAAACGATCTCGCACCCGCCATTTCGACGTTCCGAGAAAAACGCGTTTTAATGTTTTACCTTGAATAAACAAAAACGAAAGCACGCATTGTAAACAATAACAAACACGTTTTGACTGGCTGACCACTATCTGCATTGTGCGTTGGTTGATGTTGGTTGCTGGAGTCCCGAGTTATAATTACAAATGTTTACGGTAGTCTAACAAGTACGTGCGTCAAACGCGTTCTGACCTGAAATCCCTTTGGCCAGTTGTCGCACTTACATCAATTTTCAGGGAGTGACCAGATAGCACGATTGAAATTACAGATAAAAAAAGAAATTGAATATTACTCTTTATGATGTAAAGTGACAAAATACACGGAGTGTTTTTCGGTTTTTTTTGACATATCATCAGATGAATATTACCATGATTTTGAAGGATGATTGATCTCAGATTGAAATCGAATTTTGAGGATCTGTGTGAGGCATTGCGAGTTTCACAAAATGGCGTTCTTAACACAATTTGGTCCAAAATGCAGGTGCGACAAGTTAGCACGACGGCGACGATGTACTATAATGTATCAAAATAATTCAGTTTCATTTCTGCTATCAGTCTCGATAAATAATATGAAAGAAAGTTAATTAAACAATCATCAACTGACCCAAAATGTATTTAAAAAAACCTTTAAGATGATATTTATCATGATTTTATGTTAAAAGCATAGTTAAATTGTTCTCAAATTGATTTACAAATAAACACAATTCATTTTCAATGTTTGTATGGAAAATTCCAATGACTTCTTTAAAATCGCGGGTATATCATCCCTAGATAGATTAGTTCACCATAATGTGAAAATCTTGTTTTAAGTCTGTGAACTAAAAATAGTTTTATATAAACTCAGGCATCAGTTCCATAATTTCACCCCCAACGGTCCCTCGAAAATAGATTCCACGTACCAAAGGCCCCAACGGTGACACCGAAAAAAAAACATGGTAATATTACATCTGGGAAGGGGTACACTTTTTATGTCAGAAAAAATGTGTGATTTTACCTCTAAAATGTGTAATTTTACCATCATTCTGGTGTAATGTCGCTTTTTAAGTCTAAATAGAGGTAAAAGTTCATCATAAAAGTGGTAATATTCAACCTTCTAAAATTACACCTTCCAAATTTACACAATTTTTTACTGCGTGAGAGGCGGGATGATGCTTGCTGACTTATGCGGCAAATTGCATTTATGGCACTCAATGTCGCTATTTTCTACCGCTGCCGCCCACCGCCAGACATCATCATCACCGCCTCCAGGAGCAGCAGAGTTTCCCTTTACGGTTGGTTACCATCGCTGGCAATTCCAGACGAAAAGCAGCTGCTCTCTGCTCTGATGAAGGATTCTGGAGGTTCTCCGTTCTCGAAGATTGAAGAAGAATTTCAACCCCTTCACAATTTGCCCATTTTAGTCGATTCTTCTCGGGAGCTTTTTTCTTTTTGCTCCTCTCCATCCGGTCCCAGTCCGTTGTGGCAATTCTGGAACAAAAGTCCTTGTCGTCATCGTTCTGGGCAGAAGAAAGCACGATGATGGAGCTTCAAGGACTCCTCGTCGACGGAAATGGGGATGCGGATAATGGGCGAGAGGAAATTCAAATTGAGATTAAGCAGATTTTTCTACCTTTTGACTCGAGCCGCGCGCTTGATTGAAAAGTTGGAAGCCACTTTCCCTTCGGTACCGGTACGTACCGGGTTGCGATCTAGCAGGATAAGCGGGTCAAACAGGTTAAGTTCTATTTGTTACGATTCTAGATTGTCATCCGATTCGGTACAACATTTTGAGTAATTTCAAATACAAATTTTAACTGTCAATAAATTTTGGATACTCTCCAAAATTAGTAAAATTTAGAAATTTTCGCTTGGAGGATTTCGTGATTGCGGAAACAATATTGAGCTTTAATTTGTTTTTAATTTGTTTCAAAAAACCCAAATTGATTTTTTTATATTTTTATTTGTTTGAAACATTGTTCATATCTTATGTCATGTCCAAATAAGCCATTATGCATCATTAGTTTTTCTCATAAAATATGGAGGGGTTGTCCATAAAAAGTGCTATAAAAATCGAAAACATGCATCTCGAAAGGGGATGTTCTGATCGATTTGATGACTTGGGCAAAGTTGTATTAGTTAGGACTATAAAAAAAGCTACAGTCTGAAAAAAATTACCCATTTTTTAAAAATTTTTAATCTCACACAAACCTTAACCCCTTCAAAGTTTTTCGTTTTGGGATATTCTCCGTCCAGAATAGCAAAACGGAGGTTATTTCAATAACAAGTCCTGTTAAAATATCTATTATGTTCTCAGAAACTCATAAACGTCGGTTATAAGAAGAAAAAATAATAACATCCCCAACACTAACACTAAAATTTGTTATCGAACAGATCTTATGATAGAGTAAGACAATAAGAATTCAAAGTATGTAATATGGAAAATCATTCAATCATTGATTACGTTGTTTATGTGATATTCCAGTTTTTTTAAACAATCATCAGGCATAACCTAAGGTATTTTTTCCTATTTTGGGCCTACTAAGCCGAGCGCACTTTTTATTTGATGGCTGCTATAGGCAGCCTTGCTTGTATTACATGAATAAGTTGGTTTTTTAATGCTAATACTCATTCTTAACACTGGAACGCCCAACGCATGTCCAACTTACACGGACGCCCAAGCCTCCCAAAAAAGGTGGAACGGTAACTTCATCTCGCTGGTTCTCAGGCATTACTCAACCAATCGGGGCGATTCTTGTTTTCAGTGATTTGTAAGAATGTCTAGATGATCCTAAAATTTTGCAGAACTTGATTTGAAGGAATCTGTAATTTCTGCGACCGAAAACATCGTTCCACCTTTTTTAAAACGACTGCCTCCGCGGAATTTTTGGCGAATTTTTTTTACACGCGAAAAAAAAAGTTGGAACGATGTTTTTGATCGCAAAAATTGCAGATTTCATCAAATTGAGTTCTGCAAAGTTCTAGAATCATCTAGACATCCTAACAAATTACTCATCTTGATTCGTTGAGTTATGCCCGAGAACCATTGAGTTGAAGTTACCGTTCCAACTTTTTTGGAGCCTTGGGCGTTGGAATGTTAATCACATTTATGACGAAAATACTTTATATTTCTGTATAAGCCCGAGAAACTAAAACATTTTTTACACCTATTTTGGGGATATTAGGTTTTACGCCGACTCGGTTTTGAGGTTAGAAATTTGACAGCTTGGCTGCACTGTTTAGGTTTTTTGCACGTGTGTCTCTGTAAAAATGTGTGTGCGTGTGCGCTCGTGACGTCACGCTGTAAAACCTAATTGCTTCTAGCATACGACCTTCTTTGTGCATATTTTTGGCCTACCTTCTGATTGGTTGAAATCTCGAAGCACGTGGCGTGGCGAACTTTTTGACGTACGGTTCAGCCCCAGTTCGTACAGTACAGCCGCACAAACTCGGTCGGCAAACATGCTAAATCATTGTGATGTTTTAAGCCACAAATCAACATTAGAACGATTGATTTCACTTGCATTACGTGCATAATTAGCATAAATAAACATGTGTTGCGTAGCCAAACAACAAGCCCGTAATATGGGTTCTATCCCATTCCCCAGAATCCCATTCCCCAGAATTCCATTCCCCAGAATCCCACTCCCCAGAATGGTCCATTCCCCAGAATGGTCCGTTCCCCAGAAATATTTATGACCTTGAAAAACATGTTATGTTTCCCATTTGATACAATGCCATTTAGTATAGCGCCGTTTGGCATACCATAATTTGGCATAATGGCGCATAATGGTCAATTGGCATAATGATGTTAAACATTAATTCAATATTAGAATTGGTTTAAATAAGCCTTCTCGACTTGTGATAACTGATGACACTATTTTTTTTATTCTTTAAGAAGGGAAAACTCTCTTTACTAGGGAAAACTGCTAAAGGAAAATTGTCAGCATGCTGGAGTTATCACAAGCCATCAGTGTTTTCCCTTCTTTAAAAAAGGGAAAATTCTACTTAAAAGGGAAAATTAAACTTTCGGCAGACAGTCAAGAGAGTTACCTCTTCTTTAAAGAAGAAAATTCAACTTTAAAGGAAATTTCAACTTTTGTCCGCAGTTATGGCAGTCACGAGAGTTTTCCCTTCTTTAAAGAAGGGAAAATTCAACTTCAAAGGGAAAATTAAACTTTCGGCAGAGTTACCTCTTCGTTAAAGAAGGGAAATTCAACTTTAAAGGGAAAATTCATCTTTCGTCAGCAATCAGCACAAGATAAGAGCGTTTTCCTTTCTTTAAAGAAGGGAACATTTAACTTTTGTCAGCTGTTATCACAATAAAGGCGAAATCTAAATACTTCACACTTTAAAACTGATCATTTTTTGAAATAATGTACATTCATAATAAAAATAAAACTTTTCTGGGGAATGGGTCATTCTGGGAATGAGTTTCTGAGAATGGACCATTCTGGGGAATGGGATTCTGGGGAATGAACCATTCTGGGGAATGGATTTCTGGGGAATGGCATTCTGGGGAAAGGAATTCTGGGAAATACGGGAAAAAGAAAAATCGAAGCGTTCATGAAAATGAGAACCACGGACAGAAAATGGTACGATTTTCAAATTTGAACATGTTCGTGGACATGAACGCTTGTTCACATGGGAACTGAATGGGATAGAACCGTAATATGCAAGAAAGACTGTAACTTGTGAAAAGCGCACACACACTGTCACAATTTGTATAAGTGTCAAATGGACTCAATATAGAGCCAAAGAGTATTGGCTGATAGAGCCATTCTCTCCGAAATGGACGAAGTAACTTTAATCAGTTATTTTATTGATTTGGTGGCAGTTTAGTGATTGTTTTTGCAACGGGATTGTGCAACCCACCAAAAAACATATTGCCGGTGGTTGGAGATTCGGGGGACGGCTCTCATTCGTGTGCTGAGCGATGAAAGCCGTGACGCTGAGTGTCAACAAGCGGTAGCAGAATTGGTGAAAATTTTCGCCCTAATGGGCAACTGCCAAGAAAAGAGTGCTATTTTTATTGCTTTTTTCAAATTTAGGAGGATAAAGTAAATTATTCTTGCTCACCAAAATGAGGTAATGACTGCACGTATCATTATCAAGTGGCAGATTCCTGTCAGATTTGGTGAAATGCTCAATTTCGTTGAATTAAGTTTGGTAGACACAAAATAGGAACTAGGCCCAAAATAGGGACAAATACCCTGATTTGTTATTATTTATTATTGTTCAATTTTACTTAAACTATGGGAAAAATTTGACCAATTTTCCAAAACCCAAATTGTTTTTTTTTATTATTAGCTAAGGCCGTTGCAAATATTTTTCAAAGTTGAAGTTTGTAGAGTTTGGTCAAAGTCGAGGGACATAAACTTTGCAGGGTTATTTTTAAGAGTGTAGAAATGTTCTTTTTAAAACATAAGGGATATTCTTGTAACCATCACGATTTTTTTCTTGTAACTACCGCGATTTCAAGAAAAAAAAATATTTATTTTTAATAATTAATTGTTAAATATTTTTTTAGATTGGTTTTTTATATATAAATTTGAATGTACACCCAAAATTCAAAGTCGAGAGAATCGTTCCCTCAAAATTTATTGAAGGCTCAGTGCCAAAATCGATAGAATAATTCTACCAACGCACACCTTCATAACAAATGTGTTCATTCGTTAACTGAAACCGATAATCTCCAACAAGTGTCTTACATTGACATCTGACCGCTCCTGAGTCCCCAAGCTGTGTTGGCCGAGGCAGTTAAGTCATCGGGTTAGTCTGTCAAAGGTCTCGGGTTCGATTCCCGTAGTCGACACTTTTGGTTTTTTGTTTGACGGATGAACTTTTTTTGCAAATGAACCTCGCGAGAATAATTCTTTTGCAAATCTCGAGCTGTGTTCTCTGTGTTCGTGAATGGTACCACTATTCTCTCGATTCGAGGCCATTGTTCTCTCGTTCGTTGCTGCCCAGTTTTGGGTGTAGCTTTTTTTTAATATGAATAAGATCAATATGAACTCAGAACATTATTGGTGAGACTCCTAGCTATGATGTGAAGAAAAAATACAAAGCAATGGTATCAGTTTTGACTGTTTGAAATTTTATGATATTTTTATGAAAACAAGATGTTTTACAATAGTAAAGTTTACCACAAAGATGAGTCGTTGAAATGGATTGAGTTTGAGCACGAATGTTCAAACAACAATACATTTCTGAATCTACAGGAGAGGAAAAAACAAAAAAAAAACGTGGGGATCCCTCGCTCACGTTTCTGTCTGTTTAGGCAATTAATCGTTGGGTTGGGAGCAACCATGCTAAGAAGTTTTGGTGCTCCGAGACCCTATGGTATGGAACATTGTTTTTCCACAAATGCCCTGGACACTATTTGCCGTGGTTATAGCGCCACAACTCGCCTTTATATACAATGGGAAACGTTTAGTTTTGAATTTTAAATAAAATTTGGGCATGATTGGTCTCTAAAAATTGAGAAATTTGGGATCGGGAACAACCTTTAAAGTAGGGATGCGGCTATCCGCATATCCAGATATCCGAATATCCGGATAATGATCCGTGCGGATATCCGTTATCCGGATCACCGTATCCGTACTATCCGGATATTTTCAACAAAATTTAATAGTTGTGGAAATTTTGAATGATTTTGGTGCTCATTCTTCGCCAACTAACTAACTAAATAACCGTGGCCGTAGGGTTACGGGTTTCACCTTGTAAGCGGGAGGTGATGAGTTTGATTCTCATAACGGGATTATGAAGTTTTTTTTTTTCACACAGCAGTTCCCCGACCCCTCTTCGATTTGCGTGAAACTTTGTCCTAAGGGGTAACTTTTGTTCCTGATCACGAATCCGTGGTCCGTTTTTTGATATCTCGTGACGGAGGGGCGTAACGACCCCTTCCATTTTTGAACATGTTAAAAAAGCCATGTTTTTCAATAATTTCCAGCCTGAACATGTGATAAGCTGGAAATTTGGTGACAGAGACTTTAATGTAAATTTTTTTTGTAGGTATTTTTCATCAAAAACACACAAAAAAAGTTTTAAAAACTCTGCCGTTTTTTGTTACTTGACTGTAAAAAATAAGGACATGTTATTTTATGGGAAATTTAATGTAATTTAAGGTAATATTTTCACTGAAAACAAAATTTTTAATTTCTAGATTTTGTGTTTTTTTCTAACTTTGCAGGGTTATTTTTTAGAGTTTAAGAACAGACAATTTCAAAAAAATAAATGATATGTAAACATAAAGGTTTTGCTTATAATCATCACGAGTTATCGAGATTTTACGAAAAAAAGTTACTTATCGCGTTTCTCTTTGTTTCGTCATCTTTGAACCACCATTACACAGCAGAAACAACCCTTATTGTAAAACAAAAAATATATATGCAACTATTTTGGGAAAAGAATACCGCAAAATTTGAGGCCGATTCCTTCACTTGAGAGTTTTACCATGCTATTTACCGCAGGGAATTGTTGTAATGTATATATATAACCGCAAATATATGTATATTTTTTCAACAATACGTTTACGTTGCTAAGGCGAATTTTGTAAAATGTACAATGAATGATTTGTTAACTTGTGTTTTTTTTTTTTTTCAAACAAATAAAATAAGATGTAAATCCATGTCTGGTTTTTTGATTTATCATACTGGAAATGATCAAAGGAGCTGATTTGGACGAAAAAGGAAATAATATTACAGAATTTTTGAAAATTCGCAACTTTTTGTACAGGAAAATTATTTAAACTTTTCTGAGACAGTAATAAAATTATTTTTCCAAAAAAGCATGAACAAAATAACATGAAAAACAAAATTTTTGTGCTTATTTTGAAACTGACAAATGAGATAAATAATTGTCAATGGTGTTGTATATTAACGGCATATTTAGGGAACTCGAAACTGCTGTTTTGATGAAATAACAACAAAAACATTTTAATTTCAGCGATTTTTGATACTTTTATGAAATTTTAGCTTAAATATAATGAATAAAAACTTCAAAAATTTTACCGATAGAAGATTTTGAAAAACAGTTTCTCTGACTCGGAACAGTTCCCCCAACAAGCTCCAGTGTGAATTAGCGAGGTTCATTTAAGTTTTATGGGTAATTCTCCGCCAACTCACACAGCAGTTGCCCCGACCCCTCTTCGATTTGCATGAAACTTTATCCTAAGGGGTAACTTTTGTCCCTGATCACGAATCCGAGGTCCGTTTTTTGATATCTCGTGACGGAGGGGCGATACGACCCCTTCCATTTTTGAACATGCGAAAAAAGAGGTGTTTTCTAATAATTTGCAGCCTGAAACGGTGATGAGATAGAAAATTGGTGTTAAAGGGACTTTTATGTAAAATTAGACGCCCGATTTGATGGCGTACTCAGAATTCCGAAAAAAAAGTATTTTTCATCGAAAAAAACACTAAAAAAGTTTTAAAAATTCTCCCATTTTCCATTACTCGTATAACAAATTTTGGAACATGTCATTTTATGGGAAATTTAATGTTCTTTTCGAATCTACATTGACTCAGGAGGGTCATTTTTTTCATTTAGAACAAAATTTTTCATTTTAAAATTTCGTGTTTTTTCTATCTTTGCAGGGTTATTTTTTAGAGTGTAACAATGTTCTACAAAGTTGTAGAGCAGACAATTACAAAAATTTTCATATATAGACATAAGGGGTTTGCTTATAAACATCACGAGTTGTCGCGATTTTACGAAAAAAAGTTTTGAAAAAGTTGGTGGTCATCGATCATGGCCGTTCATGGTCACCCGAAACGAAACTATTGGCACTACGCCCCCCGGGGCATGGCCTTCCTCTAACGTGGGATTTCTGCTCCAGCGCCTCTGACGAGACAGGAGAAACCGGGACCGACGTTTTACTTCACCATCCGATAGAAGCTCAGTGGATAAGGCGGGAATCGAACCCGCGTCTCATAGCATCATCGGGATCGGCAGCCGAAGCCGCTACCCCTGCGCCACGAGACCCACTCATGGTCACCCGCGACAGACAATTTTACATTTACATAAGAATATTTTACATAAAAGTCCCTTTGACACCAAATTTCTATCTTATCACCGTTTCAGGCTGCAAATTATTGAAAAACACCTCTTTTTTCGCATGTTCAAAAATGGAAGGGGTCGTATCGCCCCTCCGTCACGAGATATCAAAAAACGGACCTCGGATTCGTGATCAGGGACAAAAGTTACCCCTTAGGATAAAGTTTCATGCAAATTGAAGAGGGGTCGGGGCAACTTTTTCCGATTTCGTGTGAGTTGGTAGAGAATTACCCTCATAATAATAACCTTTAGACAAGCTGTGCGTTAATGAATTTACATTTTTGGAAAAATAAAATGAATTCAAACATCTTTTTAGGCGTGGTGCGAGGTATTTTATAAGACCCTTGCGTTATTATTGGTCTAAACCCAGCACCCCCTGGCCATACAGCGATTTTTTCTCCATTTTTTTGATTAGATGAAAAACTATCCGGATAGCGGATAATTACGGATAACTATCCGGATATCCGTGGATCCGGATCATCTATAACGAATATATCCGGCCAAAACCCGCATCCCTACTTTAAAGTCATGAAAAATATTCTAAGATATTTAAAAAAAAATCATGTCTGAAGCATTTTATGATATTATTTCTTGACAATTTAAAAAAAAAAACAGGGCTTGTTTTATTTTTAGCGCTTTTTTTGGAATTTCAACTAAATGTATCCTTGCAATAAAATAAACTTCCTAAGTTTTCTTCCAAAACCTTAGTTCACAGAATTGACCACCCAAGTCACCCCAGTAAAGGTGCTGGTTGTAACCCCAGTCCAAATCCACCCAACGTCAGCCGAATCGATTGGCAATGAATAGTTTAACCGGTCGAAAGTTTGCTGCAGCTGGTGTCCTCATTTGCCATTCCTGTTAATGGCTGCTACGACCTGTGGGTACAGTACCATCAGACCTTTGAAAATCGATTTTATTGAATCGACAGACTTGGTGACATTTTGAGAGACTAATGCAAATTTTGTAAAAACGTTTCGGATTTTCACCAAATTATCTCTAATACGCAATGTATGTTTGTTTCCTTTACCAATTCGAGATTTCTAACAATCCTCACAATCGAAGGCCAAAATACACAAATCGCTCGAGTTTAACAATAAGATTCCCATCTCCAGCATGTTCCCGCCAGCTCCGAAAAGTAAACTTTTCGCTTCAACTTACTATTCCATCAAATTTGTACCTGTGATGCAAATTGCTTCCATGCTCAGCATATTGATATGCTCTCCAGCCGGGGGTTTTCCCTCAAATAAAGCACATCTCCCCTGCCAGGAGCAAGAAGATTCCCGTGCACTCGGTGGCGCTTCTCTGTTGAGGGCACGTACGAGAACTGAATTTTCCCGCGTCAATGTTCGGAAAGTGCAACTTGACAGTCTGTGTTGAACGTTTTGTCTATATGTATTTGCACAACTTTGTGTGTGAAAATCGTTTTTTCTTCTTGTTTGAAGTTTCGGGGGAAGGTTGATGCCCCCCCCCCCCCTCTCTCTTCTTCACAGGGGGTAGCACACGGCATGGTGGTGATGTACGATTACCATCAGTTCAATTCCCAACGAAACCACATATCAGCATTAGTGGCTTTTGTGCAAACAGCCAGCCAACATCAGGGCTCACTTTGTGAGTGATCGCGAAAGGTCCCAAAACTGATACTGATGGAGAAAGAAGAGGGCAGAAAAACGAAAAACCGAAAAACCACCCACATTTTAGCACAGCTGCAATAAAATGAAAGGGGGGGGGGAGGCAAAGTTTGTCATGGGACGGGATTATGTGGGAATTGCAACATATGCTGGGTGGCGAAATTTACCCACGAAATTTCGCTCACTTTCGATTTGGGGAATAGACAGCTAGAGAAGCTTGGGACCGTGGGGAGGTTGTTTTGATGGAGGATTGAAGCATAGATAAACAGATGTCACCATCAGATGGCTTGTCACACGTCGAACGGTCAATCAGGATTAAGGCGACGGGGATGGTTTTGATTCGGAATGTTGTTTTTTATTCAATTGAAGGTATTAACTAGGTAGGTAATTTAACTAGATCTGCTACGAAAACTTCATGAACGAAAAAAAAAATATTTTCACATTGATAACAAAATTATCTAAAATTACTTGTTTTGAGCTTTCTTAATAACACCATTGATTTTTGGGTACAGTAATACGCCTACATTTTTCAACTGATGATATCTTGGAAACTATTCGTTGATTTCATTGCTAAATTAGTTTGAACATCAAAAACATGTATCTTCACTGGGCATTGGCAAACGAAAGGATAAAGAGCAGGGTTCGGTAGTAGCCATGGGGCATAAGATTTAATGAAGTTTTTTTCAAAACCTTTGTTTTTTATAATATTTGGAAAGTACAAAATAAGGCTTAGGGTTCGTTTTAAGCATCATTTTATCAAATTGCTATTTTTCCTAGATCAGTAGTGTCCCTACCAATGACATGCACCTATTACAAAGTATGATTTAACTTTTGGTTATTTTTGTTGATAGCTTTTAAAAAATCTTGTTCATGTAGGGCAAGTGTACCATATGGAATTTTAGTATGGAAAAAATTACGAATTGCTGAAACAACATATTTTATTGGGAAATAAATACATGAAAGTACTTAAAATCTGATAAACAATTGTTAAAAAAAAAATTCCCTACAAAATATAGTGATATTATGAAAATTTATTATTTATCATCTAAGTAATATTTTTTTTCGTAAAAACGATAAATTTTTTAGTAAAATATTATTATTTAATCTAAAAATGGAAGAAACCTTTCAAATACATTCTAATGGGAAATATACCCATTTTAATCACACTAAGCCGTTCGACCAATTCTCATCACTTTTGCCGTTTTCTGCTATTAAATCAATATTTTCAGATGTTTCAACAATGGAGAGTTGCTTGTTCCCTTTTTTTGAGCTATTTATTACTTTGGAACAGTTAAAAACACTTTATATAAGCTGTAATTAATGATCAAAGTGCTGATAGGCCGATAATAGAAATAGGCTGAGAAAGGGTATAGTTCCCCTATCTAAGTGATAACAGTTCTATCGTTAGCAAATTAACATGTTTTTTTTTTTCATGCATTGTTCCTCTTGCCCCAACGGGTTGTTCGTCTTGCCCCACTAGTTGAGTAGAACGTACGGAAAATCAAAAATTTCAAAATCATTTTTTACATAAAAAAAAGGATTTTTAATAACTTGTTCTAACAAAGTCTTAGTCAAGACCTAGAATAAGATGATTATCATAAAATAAGACAGATTATCTTTTTAATGGGTTATAACGAGCATTTCCTTTAGCTTGTTACACTTGCCCCACTTTCCCATACTGTGAACGGAGGGAGAGGATAAATCCCGAAATTACCGAGAGTACTTTACTCGTGGGATCATTTTCCAAAAAGTTCACCCTTCCAAAAAAAGTGTCGATACCGGGACTCGAACCCAAGACCTTCGGCTTAATGAACCGCGCTTTGGCCGTATCGGCCGCCTTGGTTCGGTGACTAAGTGGCGATCATTTGTCTATATAAACCACTCAATGGGATGCACTGTTTCAATGAACGAATGAACACGATTTGTTGTTGTTGTAAACGCGAGAGGTCTGTACTCTCGCCTAGAGGGTGACGAGCGGAAATTCCCGGGAAATTTTGTATTTATAAATAAATATTGAGCAAAATAGTATAAAATTGAATTATATTCTACAGGTACATAGAAAACAATATTCATGTATAAGATATATTTACTGATGTTCATTTTTTTAGATGCTGCTGTAAGGCCGTTGCAAATATTTTTCATATGGATTTTTTCTGATAACTGTAAATATTTCTTTAAAGAATATTTACAGTTGACCTTAAAAATTACAACAAAAAACAGTTTAATTTGTTGTTTTGAGTCGTTGTTTATCATATTGCGAAATTCCCGATGCTAGGAAATCATATATTAGCTATATTAGTTTTTTTTTACAAAAATCTTTTAAAAAATCACTCAGTGCGAATTAAGATTCGTAAATATTTTAAACTACAATTTCGAGTCTTAAAAGCTCAAGAAATGATTTTGTATTTGCAGATTCAGAAAAAAATCAAATGGTTGGTTGATGCCTTCCTCATTCCTAACGAAAAATGGGAAACACACTTGAATTTAAAGAGTTTCGGATCATGGCATTGATTTTGCAACTGAAAAAAATAGAAAAATAAATTAATTAAAAATTCGGTTCGATCCGGAATCGGGTCGCCTCTTTTCGGTTGATCAAATAGAAGACAAAAATATGTTTCGTTTGCAAATTGGTGCACTACAGCCCGATTGAGAGTCCATAGTCTAAAATTTTAGAGTCAAATTCAAAGATTAAATAAATATTTTTTTTCTAAAACAAAAAAAATAAAAGTAATCAAAATGTAAAATTCAATCTTTCTTTTATTCTTCATTTTCCAAATATGTATAATTTGACTTTTAACCTCAGTTCATTTCGAACAGTTAAGAAAATTGTGTTCGATAATCTCTTTATTCCACTTTTAACCTCGCACTGCTACCCTGCTGAAACAGAAACCAATATTTTACACCGCGCGAATTTATCACTGACGCAACCATTTCATTGCTCTCTTTTTGATCTTTCTCTCATTACGCCAGAATTATCTCATCAGAGCCAACGAAGAAAGACACAGACAGACAAAAGTTGCATCGCCGGGGCCAATCATCATTATCAACATTTGCATAAATTGAGCAGTGACCGCGCCGCCGCCACCGCCATCCCACCTGCCGCAGCCTCCGCCTCCGCCGCCGGATAATGAAACAGATCAATGTCGCCGTGGTCGGTGTTTCCGGTGTCGAGAAGGAGAAGGGTCAGCTGGGCGTGGGCAAGTCCTGTCTGTGCAATCGGTTCGTGCGGCCAAAGACCGACGATTACGCCATCGATCACATCTCGGTGCTGAGTCAGGTTAGAACGTCGTTTAAGGGCTACCAGCCCTCGTGTTGATGGATCTAGGGGCGTTTGACAGTTCAAAGGTTGAATTCGCCAAGATCCTTCAATGTTTGGTAATATAATTTTTCTTTATACTTTACTAACATTCCTTCTCTTAACAGTCCGACTTTAGCGGCCGAGTCGTCAACAATGACCACTTTCTGTGGTGGGGAGACGCACGCAAGACGTCCGACGAGGGCGTTGAGTACAACTTCAGCGTGGTCGAGCAGACCGAGTTCGTGGATGATGCCACCTTTCAGCCGTTTAAGGTGGGAAAGATGGGGGAGCCTTACACGAAGCGGTGTTCGGCCATTCGGCTGAGCTCGCAGGAGAAGCTCAAGTACATTTGCAAGAACCAGCTGGGGTTGGAGCACGAGTTCGAGGAGATCGTACTGCCGGAAGGGCGGTTCGTAGTAGATGGATTCGTGTGCGTGTTTGATGTCAGCATTGTGCCGAACCGAACGGTCGAGAAGCAGGTCGAGTTCGTGACGCACATCATCAACAATGTCCTGAAGAACAAGAAGCCGGTCGTGCTGGTTACCACGAAGAACGACGATGCCAGCGATTCGTACATCCGGGAAGCGGAGAAAATCTGCGCCCGGAAGGAGTACAAGGGACAGATCGTTATGGTGGAAACGTCCGCCCACGAGAGCATTAACATCGACCAGGCCTTTATCGTGCTCGCCCAGATGGTCGACAAGGCGAAGCAACGCTCCAAGATCGTATCGTACGCGGAAGCGGCCAAACAGCGTACAGACCTGCTGAATGCAAGCTCCGAGTACGTCACACGATTAATCCGCACGCAAATCACCGACCATCGGTCGATCTGGACCAGCTCCTCGAAGAAACTCGCCAACCACAAAGAGTGGAACGACTTCCTAGAGTTGTTCGGCCAGGAAGCCGGTCAGCGCATCTTCCGGCGGCACATCAAGAAGCTCCGCGAGGACTACCAAGCCAAGAAGCTGCAAAGCTACATGGACTCGTTCGCGTGCGTCCTGCAGGAAATCCTGCCCGACATGAACAGTATTAACATGGAGCTGGAGACGTTCAGCGATTGGCAGCTGATACGGAACTACTTCCGGAACCACGTCGAGTACGAGCAGTATTTCTTTGACGCCGTCGAGCGCGGTGGCAGCTGGGCCGAACTGAGCGACATGAGCGATATGGAGGACGAAAGCCGGATACCGTTCGACATCCTGGACACTCCGGAAGCGGAGACGGTGTTTAAGAACCACATGAACGCCCTGCAGCAGGAACAGAAGCGACTGGAGTGAGTACCGATGGATTTTGTGTGTTTGTGGTAGACCTTGTAGGAAGGCTTGGTGGAGGTGGCTTCTTCCGGGAGCAACCTCCACCACCTTCGCTTGATGTGCAATTGGCTTGTGATGAATGCCACTTTTTCCAAAACTTGAGCGGCTTTGTAGTAACGTAATTTGATCGTGTGGATGTGAGCATCAGCGTGCGTTTGAATCTAACTAAACTCTTTCTCTTGTATTTACTCCCTGTCTTGGCTTGCATTGTGTTGTGACTGATTATTAAAAACTGATTTCAAAACCCTAAAAGGATGCCAAAGAGGTGATTTTGAGTGCATGACCTTAACGTGGGCGCCCCCAACTAACTCGAACTTTCTTTTCGTCCCACCCCATTCGAAACACAGATGGAAGAAGCAGTTCAAGAAGCTGCTGGAGGAAACCGGCTACGTGACGCCGGGCAAGCAGCTTTCGGAGGTACGCGTGCTCTTCATGGGCCGCGAGTGTTTCGAGGCGCTATCCGAGCACGACTGCCAGCAGATCTACGACAACCACCAGCGCGAGCTGATCGAGACGGCCAAGCACAACTTCCAGGAGCTGCTGATGGAGCACGCCGACCTGTTCTACCACTTCAAGAACATCGAACCGTCGGGGACGATCACACAGAACGACATCAAGGAGATAACGGACGTGCTGCAGGAGGATCTGCGGTACAAGCTGCTCGATCGGCTCGATCAGGACCGGAAGCTGATGCTGTTTCAGCATCTGGGCTTTGTGCACTGCCCCATCCGGGAGCACTGTCCGGCGTTCCCGAACTGTATGGATGCGCTGATCGAGCGGATACTGCTGGCGAATCAGAGGTAAGTGCTCTGTTCATATTTTCACTCGACAATCGACTTGGGACGTGAGATTCAAGTACCTAAAATATCACGACAGGAAGCTTGCGATGGCAACGCGACATCATTGCAAAATATTGGATTGACACCGCAGACAGAGCCCTTCGAACTGATTCGAAGTCTTATTGTTCGCGATCATGATGTTTTCGCTCTTTGTCAAACAATCAACTGACAGTTCATTTTCTGTTTGGCAAGTCGACTGAACGGCTGTGTCAGGGATGCCACATTTGAAGATTTTCGAGCACAGGCTCAATGCTCAAACGTATTGTTTTGCCATGTTATTCGATGATTTTTAATTAAATGAATTACTCACGAAAAAGATAACAATGTTTTGCTTCTTTTGCCAAAAACAAATTTGTAAAATATTTTTTTGCCATCAAGTTAAACTCATTTGCGTTTTTGTGATGTGCCCGAAAATCTTCAAAATCTGGCATGCCTGGGCTGTGTCGACCAATCATGCGTTTGACAGTTTACAGTTTACACACATAATGCGGAACACACTGAATGGTTACTTTTCGAGTTTAAATTAGTGCTGTCAGGGCAGGATGTGAGTTCAGTTTAACGACATTACACGCTTATAATTTTTCACTGCACTTGATTATACATTTATTTCTATTTTTTCAATTAAATTTTAAAATTTAATTTCTCACCAGCCTACCAAACCCCCGCTTCGCCCAGAAAGATGGTCAACTGCAGCTGAACCTGATCGTGATTGGGCTGGACTACATCGCAAACGACTTCATAGACAAGGTGCACCAGCACTGCAACGACAACGGCGAGTACATTGTGGACGGGCAGATCTACGGGCTGAGCATCGAGACGATCAACCGGGAGAACGATTCGTTTTCGTTTGATCTCGCGTCAAGGGTTGATCTGTTGCTACTCGAACCGGCAGACGTTTACGTACATTTACGAGATACTGGATCGGCTGCTGCTGGACAACATCGACTTTAAGGACAGTGTAAACAACCTGCACATTGTGTTTATGAGCGACGAGAAGAACAGTGAGAGCACGTTGCAGGCACTGCAGAGCGATGGACAGTCGTTGGCGGAGCGGTTACATTGCGTGTTTATCGACGAGAATGAGTTTTATGCTTCCGGTCAGGAGACACGCTTTGTGGAAACCACGCTGAACAGTGTGATCGACTCGATTCCGTTTGAGGATCTGAAGTACGGGATGAACCTGGCTGATTGTCCGGACTTGCGCATCATCATGTGTAACTTCTGTGGAGATCCATTCTCTACGGAGAACATGCTGAGTTCGATGATGATCGAGCAGTCTTGCATCAATGCTGGCGAGCGGAACATCATTTTCGAGATGTTTTGGGTGATTCAAAGCGGCGCGTAGAACTTATTCTGTCATCGTACCACGGAGCGAACGCGTTCCGGGATGATCTGATCCACGGGTTCATCCTGCTGTACTCCAGCAAGCGGAAAGCTTCCCTTTCGACGCTGAGTGCATTCTCGCTAAACATTCCGAATCTCCCGATGCAGATCGTTTCCGTTTCCGAGCAGGGTGGAGTGAACGCATTCTTCAACAACGAAATGGCCCAGATGCTCATCACCGAGGGTAACTCGATCGCGGACAAACTCCGGGCGCACTTTGCCACCGCTTCCGACGAGGACAACCAGTTTAAGTTTGCCTCGTTCGCGCCCTTCCTTAAGGAAGTTTGGGACAAGAAGCCCGAGATCGAGCACGCCTTCAACATGGAGGAACCGCTCACAATCGATTCCGGCGAAGGCACGATGGAACATTCCATGCATCATCACCACCAGCAGGCTCCGCAGCCTCCACCGCGGTACGAAAGCTATCTGATCAACGGATCGGCAACGACGTACCGCAGCCAGCACCAACATCCGCACGCACAGCAGAAGATGTTGTTCGACAACCGATCGGTCAACTCGCTCGACGATCTGGACAACCTGAAGCAACACCAGCAGCAGTACTCCAACATGTACTACTACGAAGACAGCAGTGATTTTGACAAGGGTGGCAGTAACCAAGGCTTCCAGATCTACCCGCCTCCGACGACGCCGCCAGAGCCGGCTCCACCAGATCACTTGCTAACTCCTTCGTCGATCCTGCGCCAACTGAAAGCCAACACCGTGTCGCAGTCACAGAGCAGCCTCGAGGAGATCAACTGTAAGTATCGACAACTGCTACTGTAACAACTCTTACACAAACTAACTGCGGTTCAGCGGTTCCCCATACGCATTGTACTAATCCGGTATCCTGAAATGTCTCTCCCTTTCTCTCTTGTTTCTGGTTCTCATGCGCATTCACACAGCCGATGTCAGTGGATCCAAGGATTCGATCAACACATACGACTCAGGTTATTACGCTTTAAATTCTCTAATACATCTTTTCATACCGTACTAAATGAAGTGGGGAAACGGGGTTGTGGAAGTTACCATCTAATCTTAAAGAGGCTAACGCTTGTCTCCTTGATCGATCGCAGGTTGGTTAGACGACGGCTTCCTGATTCCGAAGCAGGACAACAAGCACAACGAGGACATGTGGAAGAATGCCAACACGCACCACGCGTTCACAACAGGTAGGAGGCCCAACCAGAGTTCGTTCGCGAAGAAGATCCGTCCGAAGGGACCGAGCCAAACGCTGAAGCAGCCGGGCAAGCTGAACCTGAAGAGTTTCGCCATCGTGAACGAAGCGATCGCCCGGATGAACCTGGGCGGGGACGGACAGCAGGCAACGGGCGCCGGTGGGCAACCCATGACCGAGAAGGAGAAAAAGAAAGCCAAAAAGCTGCTGCAGCAGCAGCTGGAGAACGCTCCACTTGCGGCACCGGAGGACGACAGCGAGGACTACGAGGACGAAGCCGGCTACGAGCAGATCAACGATGCGTTCAGCGATGCGGTGAACAACGTGGCGAGTCAATTATTTACCACCTTTTCCGGTGGACAACGGCAACCGGTGGACGTTGTCGGCCAACAGCAACAGCAGCAGGCGTTGGCAGATATGGCCGGTGGCAAAGCCAAGCTGAGGCAGCGACGCGAGAAGGAGCAAAGTGAGTGTTATTTGACAAAATGTTATGAGGACTACGCTAACACGGTGCAATTAAGCTTCTTCTCTGTCCACAGTATTCAACATTCCAGAGTACTCCGACTCGGAGAGTGATTCCAGCTCGTTGGAGCGAAAGCGCGGTACGGACGGCTACTCGAAGATCAACCGAAAGCCGCAAGCGCACAAGCGACACCGCAAGAAGCGCGCCGCAATCCCGGTGCAACCGCCGAAGATCCCGCTGGGTCCGTTCGGCGCGGGCGGTGGTGCCAGCGGAGACGGTGGCGTCGGACCTCCGATGATGGTAGGCGTTCCGGGAGGGGGTTCACTGGGCGCAGCGCTTGCAATGCCCATGATGTACCAGAAGCTGAAGAACGAGAAGAACATCGGGCTGGACAAGGACAAACAGGAGGACGAGTCCAGCATTGACGTGTCTTCGCCGCGGGACAACAATTCACCGATTGTGAGTTCAGTCAGTATTTAAGTTGATGCTTGAAACTGACTTTTTTCTATCCGCAGTTTGGCGTCTTGCCGAAGACGGGTGACCGGGAAAAGCTCATCACCAAGCAGAAGAACTGGTTCGGCAAGGAGATCGACAGCAGCAAGAGCAGCTCAAAAGAATCAAGAGTCGGCGGAGGCCAAGAAAGCGGCCGCAAGGGCGGCCAAGACTAGCGGTAAAAACGCCAAAATGCTCCGCCCGCGATTCCGCAGCAACCGTCGCTGGCCAGCTTCAAGCAGTCGGACAAGAACCTGGTGCCGCTGTTTGTGGAAAAGTGTGTCAAATTCATCGAGCTCGAGGGACTCGACTCGGAGGGCATCTACCGAGTGCCGGGCAACCGGACGCACGTCGATCTGCTGTACCAGAAGTTTGAAGAAGGTAAGGAGTTAACGGAAACCAAAGTAATCACTAACGCTAATGCATATTGTGTTTCAACGCAGAGGTCGACGTGGACATCGAGAAGCTGGACATTCCGGTGAACGCTGTCGCGACGGCGCTCAAAGATTTCTTCGCCAAGCGACTGCCGGCCCTGTTCAGTGCCGACATGATGGCCGAGCTGGAGGAGATTGCCGGATCGCGGCCGCTGCAGGCCATCAGCAGCAGTCTCAGCATGGAGGTGAAGGCGGACCGAAGCTGCAGGTTGATTTCGCTGCGCTCGCTGCTGGGGCGGCTACCGCCGAGCAACTTTGCCATTCTCAGCTTCATCTTCCAGCACTTTGTGAGGTGAGTTTCATTTCCTTAGAACATTTCAAGTCTTGTGGACTTAGAGAACTACTGGTCTTATCACCGTTTTGTACATTATACACTTTGTACTTTGTGTGGAGCGATACACCCTATTGCGATGTATGTGAGCGCACTCCATTGAATCGAGTCGAATAGACCCCTCGTACGACGGGCTTGACGCAGCCATGCACTGACAGATGTGAGTCCGCACCGATTCTCCCTTCTTGTAAATCGAACATATCTGTTTTCCTTGACAATCTGTTGTTAAGACGCTGTCGTGACTTGAGCGGTATTCACTCCAAATTTTCGGAAAATCTTCCGTTTCGGATAAGAAACACAAACGCGTCTTTTCTGGCCAAAGCAAAACACACGACTGATTTATTTCTTGTTTGCTCACACATACATCTTCAACTTCTCTCTCGGCTGACCTGATCTCTCTTATTTCGCTAACTCTCTCTCTCTCTCACTCTTCTCTACCACACTCATTCACTACATCCTCGTTCTTCCCTACTCTTATTTTTTGTCTTTTTGTCTTTGTGTCTTTTTTCACTACTGATTTTATTTTGGATTCATATCTTATTAATTAATAATAATCACAAATTCAACTGCAACCTAATGCTCAGCATGGTGTTCGTTGGTATTCTGGAAACACTGCTCATCCCAAGATTCAGTATCGGCAGCTCCTTCTCCGGTATCCTTGATCGAGGTTCATGCAAGTCAAAACCCTAACGTCCATATGGTTTCCTGCAAATAAAAAAATAAAAAAACGAAATACTCCAAAGCGCTCGTGTTATAAATTGATTGAATAACACACAAGAAATTATAACCTACAATCTTCCCACAAAATGGGTTTGAGAAACAAAAATACTTTACCAATTAGTCCATTAATCGATATCACTATTATTATCCTTTTTTTGTTTACATTTTCCTTGAAATCCAATCATAAGCTCAAATTTTAAGTCTTGTAGGCTACGAGCCAATCGTTTCCTAAATCTTCACCTCAAAAAGATTGAAAGTCTAAGTCTTTCAAAAACAAACGATATTTTTTTTTTGCATCTTCCCTGAAATCCAATCATGAGCTCAAATTTAAGTCGTGTAGGTTACGGGCCTATCGTTTCTCAAATCATCACCTCAAAAAGATTGAAAGTCTAAAATTCTTCACCAACTTCAAAAACAAACGATATTTTTTTTTTGCATCTTCCCTGAAATTCAATCATGAGCTCAAATTTAAGTCTTGTAGGTTACGAGCCTATCGTTTCTCAAATCGTCACCTCAAAAAGATTGAAAGTCTAAAATTCTTCACCAACTTCAAAAACAAACGATATTTTTGTTTTTGCATCTTCCCTGAAATTCAATCATGAGCTCAAATTTAAGTCGTGTAGGTTACGAGCCTATCGTTTCTCAAATCGTCACCTCAAAAGATTGAAAGTCTAAAATTCTTCACCAACTTTCAAAAACAAACGATATTTTTTTGCATCTTCCCTGAAATCCAATCATGAGCTCCAATTTAAGTCGTGTAGGTTACGAGCCTATCGTTTCTCAAATCATCACCTCAAAAGATTGAAAGTCTAAAATTCTTCACCAACTTTCAAAAACAAACGATATTTTTTTTTGCATCTTCCCTGAAATTCAATCATGAGCTCAAATTTAAGTCTTGTAGGTTACGAGCCTATCGTTTCTCAAATCATCACCTCAAAAGATTGAAAGTCTAAAATTCTTTACCAACTTCAAAAACAAACGATATTTTTTTTTTGCATCTTCCCTGAAATCCAATCATGAGCTCCAATTTAAGTCTTGTAGGTTACGAGCCTATCGTTTCTCAAATCATCACCTCAAAAAGATTGAATGTCTAAAATTCTTCACCAACTTCCAAAAACAAACGATATATTTTTTTTTTGCATCTTCCCTGAAATTCAATCATGAGCTCAAATTTAAGTCTTGTAGGTTACGAGCCTATCGTTTCTCAAATCATCACCTCAAAAGATTGAAAGTCTAAAATTCTTTACCAACTTCAAAAACAAACGATATTTTTTTTGCATCTTCCCTGAAATCCAATTATGAGCTCAAATTTAAGTCGTGTAGGTTACGAGCATATCGTTTTATAATCATTTCTCCAAAAAGATTAAAAATATCTGAAATCTTCCAACAATAGGTTTGTTTCTTTATTATTTGTGTTTTACATCTTCCTTGAAATCCAATCATATACTCAAATTTAAGTCGTGTAGGTTACGAGCCTAACGTTTTTTAAAACATCACCTCAAAAAGATTCAATATCTGAAATCCTTAACCAATTTGTCCAACAATCGATAAATCCCAGTTTTGTAGCATCTTCCCTGAATTCGAATTATGAGCTCAAAATTTACCCATAAATTACGCTCAATTATTGCTGGAGCATCAAGCTCAATGTATACATAATTCTTCCTCTATCCTTCTACAGGGTTTAATCTCAAAGTATCCATAATCCACGCTTTACCCTCTGAAGAGACTCAAACAAAAATATGATAATAAACCAGCCGGTTTTTTTTCGTGACGACTTTCGCGGCACGCTCACTTCAACTGTTCTGGACTAATATTTGAACATGGCGTATCTCTAAACAAGTTTTTTTAAGAAAATGATTTCAGACTGCTTATTTTGTCGTTTTAAACCGAAACAAGGCAAAAACTAGATTTATTTAAACTATACGCCATTTTCAAAAGTTTGGCTAGATAATATCGAAGGCCGCCATCTTAGGCCCACTGGGCCCACAAAAAGAGGTACACTCAGTTTGTATGGGAGCTGTCAACATACTCCCGGGCTGTAATAAACGCTCTATCTCACTGGGGATTCAAGCTCGAAGTATCCATAATCCAAGCTCTACCCTCTCGGGGGACTCAGGCACACAAATGCAATAGTAAACGCTCTACCCTCACAGGAAACTCAAGCTACAAGTATCCATAATCCAAGCTCTACCCTCTCGGGGGACTCAAGCACAAATATGCATAATAAACGCTCTACCCTCACAGGGGACTCAAGCTACAAGTATCCATAATCCAAGCTCTACCCTCTCGGGGGACTCAAGCACACATATGCATAATAAACGCTCTACCCTCACAGGGGACTCAAGCTCAAAGTATCCATAATGCAAGCTCTACCCTCTCGGGGGACTCAAGCACACATATGCATAATAAACGCTCTACCCTCACAGGGGACTCAAGCTCAAAGTATCCATAATGCAAGCTCTACCCTCTCGGGGGCCTCAAGCACACATATGCATAATAAACGCTCTACCCTCACAGGGGACTCAAGCTCAAAGTATCCATAATCCAAGCTCTACCCTCTCGTGGGACTCAATCACACATATGCATAATAAACGCTCTACCCTCACAGGGGACTCAAGCTACAAGTATCCATAATCCAAGCTCTACCCTCTCGGGGGACTCAAGCACACATATGCATAATAAACGCTCTACCCTCACAGGGGACTCAAGCTCAAAGTATCCATAATGCAAGCTCTACCCTCTCGGGGGACTCAAGCACACATATGCATAATAAACGCTCTACCCTCACAGGGGACTCAAGCTACAAGTATCCATAATCCAAGCTCTACCCTCTCGGGGGACTCAAGCACACATATGCATAATAAACGCTCTACCCTCACAGGGGACTCAAGCTCAAAGTATCCATAATGCAAGCTCTACCCTCTCAGGGGACTCAAGCACACATATGCATAATAAACGCTCTACCCTCACAGGGGACTCAAGCTCAAAGTATCCATAATGCAAGCTCTACCCTCTCAGGGGACTCAAGCACACATATGCATAATAAACGCTCTACCCTCACAGGGGACTCAAGCTCAAAGTATCCATAATGCAAGCTCTACCCTCTCGGGGGACTCAAGCACACATATGCATAATAAACGCTCTACCCTCACAGGGGACTCAAGCTCAAAGTATCCATAATGCAAGCTCTACCCTCTCGGGGGCCTCAAGCACACATATGCATAATAAACGCTCTACCCTCACAGGGGACTCAAGCTCAAAGTATCCATAATCCAAGCTCTACCCTCTCGGGGGACTCAATCACACATATGCATAATAAACGCTCTACCCTCACAGGGGACTCAAGCTACAAGTATCCATAATCCAAGCTCTACCCTCTCGGGGGACTCAAGCACACATATGCATAATAAACGCTCTACCCTCACAGGGGACTCAAGCTCAAAGTATCCATAATGCAAGCTCTACCCTCTCGGGGGACTCAAGCACACATATGCATAATAAACGCTCTACCCTCACAGGGGACTCAAGCTCAAAGTATCCATAATCCAAGCTCTACCCTCTCGGGGGACTCAATCACACATATGCATAATAAACGCTCTACCCTCACAGGGGACTCAAGCTACAAGTATCCATAATCCAAGCTCTACCCTCTCGGGGGACTCAAGCACACATATGCATAATAAACGCTCTACCCTCACAGGGGACTCAAGCTCAAAGTATCCATAATGCAAGCTCTACCCTCTCAGGGGACTCAAGCACACATATGCATAATAAACGCTCTACCCTCACAGGGGACTCAAGCTCAAAGTATCCATAATGCAAGCTCTACCCTCTCGGGGACTCAAGCACACATATGCATAATAAACGCTCTACCCTCACAGGGGACTCAAGCTCAAAGTATCCATAATGCAAGCTCTACCCTCTCGGGGACTCAAGCACACATATGCATAATAAACGCTCTACCCTCACAGGGGACTCAAGCTACAAGTATCCATAATCCAAGCTCTACCCTCTCGGGGGACTCAAGCACACATATGCATAATAAACGCTCTACCCTCACAGGGGACTCAAGCTCAAAGTATCCATAATGCAAGCTCTACCCTCTCGGGGGACTCAAGCACACATATGCATAATAAACGCTCTACCCTCACAGGGGACTCAAGCTACAAGTATCCATAATCCAAGCTCTACCCTCTCGGGGGACTCAAGCACACATATGCATAATAAACGCTCTACCCTCACAGGGGACTCAAGCTCAAAGTATCCATAATGCAAGCTCTACCCTCTCAGGGGACTCAAGCACACATATGCATAATAAACGCTCTACCCTCACAGGGGACTCAAGCTCAAAGTATCCATAATGCAAGCTCTACCCTCTCGGGGGACTCAAGCACACATATGCATAATAAACGCTCTACCCTCACAGGGGACTCAAGCTACAAGTATCCATAATCCAAGCTCTACCCTCTCGGGGGACTCAAGCACACATATGCATAATAAACGCTCTACCCTCACAGGGGACTCAAGCTCAAAGTATCCATAATGCAAGCTCTACCCTCTCAGGGGACTCAAGCACACATATGCATAATAAACGCTCTACCCTCACAGGGGACTCAAGCTCAAAGTATCCATAATGCAAGCTCTACCCTCTCGGGGGACTCAAGCACACATATGCATAATAAACGCTCTAAGTCGTTTTTTTAATCGTTTCCACCGCTACAAAACAGTAAAGTATTGTCCTTTTTAGAATTATCCTTACATGATTTGGTATACTTAATTTTTGTCGTCACTGTGTCGACTCAACTAGTTCAAAGATTGTTCACATTTCATACTTCATACTTTATAACCAACTTAAATCATAAAGAATAAGACACTTTTTCTAACATTGCTAACGTAAAAAAATATGTTGTTGTATTTAAATAACTTCAACTTCAAATCAATCCAATGCCAGAACTCTCACCATTAGCTGTTCAACACCATTTGATTAAACAACAATGACTCATTTTTTTATTTAAAATTATTCTCTTATATATACTCAAAACAAAACATAACGACACCACAACGAAATACATTAGTTCTGTTAAGAAACAACAATAAAACTCAACAACTGTATTTTTATACAAGATCCTTCCATTACAGCACTGGTTCTACAAAAAAATAAAATGTTTGCCTAACATCGGGCTGACATCGGTCCGACAGAAGAGCATTCTCTATACGGGGACCAACACTCGAGTCGGCCCCACATCGACCAAAAGTTGTACTACCTTACCTTAGCGGGAAAAATCGAACGAAAACGCTGCAGCCACGGCGTTTCCTTGTGTGTGTGAAACCAATCAAACGGGACACCGCGGCCGACTGCAGCCATGACGTTTCTTTCTACACCAAAATATTTACGATCGAATAGAGCTATCTACGTGCGTATGTATTGCGTGTACGTACACGATGGATTTTTAGGTTAAAATTTGTGGTCGCCAGCAAAAACAAATGGTAAGCTAGTGTGCGTGAGATCAGGCTTAGATAACTCTATGCCGGAAAACACGACAAAGTTACCATCAATCAAACAACAAAAATTTCACCGCTGCAGCTTTCTGTGCTCTGCCTTCAACAGAGGACGCCGACGCCATCATGGTTTGCAAACACTTCACAACAGCCAAACTAATAACTAAAATCACTAAGAACAACAAAACTTATTAATATCTTGATAAAGTATCGCGGAGGGAGCGCTGATTGCGCCATTGTCGTGACTTGAGCGGTATTCACTCCAAATTTTCGGAAAATCTTCCGTTTCGGATAAGAAACACAAACGCGTCTTTTCTGGCCAAAGCAAAACACACGACTGATTTATTTCTTGTTTGCTCACACATACATCTTCAACTTCTCTCTCGGCTGACCTGATCTCTCTTATTTCGCTAACTCTCTCTCTCTCTCACTCTTCTCTACCACACTCATTCACTACAGACGCCTCTCGTTTACATTAGACTAATAGTTCAAAATTCTAGATTTTCTTACAAATTCGGTGTCTTTTCGAAGCTGACCTGTACCTGTTTTGATTCTTCTGATTGATTATCCAAGCGACAACTCGAGTACCTGTCAAAACCAAAAACAACAACACCCCAGTTAACTCAATCCGAATTCTGAAACGGAATCTAATTCGTGTTCGAACCAGTTGTTGCGTTTGAAACGGAATTTGTATACGATTCTAATTAGATTCCGTTTCAGAATTCAGATTGATTTGACTGGGAAGTGTTTTCCATAAGACGGCATAAGAGAAAGTTTCCGTTTGAAACGGAATTTGTATAATATTCTAATTAGATTCCGTTTCAGAATTCGAATTGAGTTTACTGGGTCTGCACTGGAAACCCTTCTGTCAACACCCCAGTCAATTCAATCGGAATTCTGAAACGGAATTCAATACGAGTCGTTTACGTATTCCGTTTCAAACGCAACAACCGGTACGTCACGGAATCGGCATTCAGTTTCAAAATTCCGATTGAGTTAACTGGGACGTTGCTATGCAACCATGCTGTCAGTTTTGACATTCCACGATTCCACCTTTTGTTGAGGCTGTCAGTTGTGTTTATCACTTCCCTGACTGAAAAGTCCGTCGGACGTCCGTCGTTTGTCGTCCGTGCAATCGTACGACGTCGCACGACAATGTCGCGCGACTTTCGCACGAATGTCAGACGTTTTTGCACCAAAATGTCGTATTTGTCGTACGATCGATAATCGAAATTGTTCGACATTGTCGTACGACATTCGACCGACGTCACACGGTTTTGTTATTTAGGATGTCGTGCCTTTGTCGTGTGCTGTCATTTAAGTATTTTGAGGTTATTTTCAAAATAAAATTCACTTTGTTTATGTTTTTGATTATTTTTATTCATTTGTATTAGTTTGCACTGGCCTGACACTTTGTTTTTGAAATATTCACTATCACTGCAGCCATACTTTTCTTAATTTCGCTTAGTGACGGGATTGGCCGTTGCACAAGAAGGAAATACAAACCGACTCCTTTTGGTCCGACGATGGCCAACCACTTTTGGAAAGGTTCTGCTTGTCTACCCTTCCAATGTTCGAGTGCTGCCCCGTGGGAAGTTTGTCCACCTCGATTCACCCGGTGGATGTTCTCGGCCGAAAGTATCTCCAGGAAGAAGACTGAGTTTTGATAATTGCACTTTTGAGATTCCGCTAGAAGTCCAATACCACCAACGCATTTTCATTGTCCTTTTCCTCTTGCTGGTCCACGTCCAGCAAAAAGCACTCTGGAAACTGTTTGTACAGAGCTGGAACGAATAAAATAATTTAAAAAAAATTGCAGAATTCAAGAATTTAAAAATATTAAGACATGACGTGTTTTATAAATATTTTGCATTTCAAAATTTTGAGAAAGAAAGATTCATGTTTTGAAATTTTAAAAGCTGACTTTCATTAGAATTGTTGGGTTTAAAAAAATTAAACATGTTATGTTTGATTTTATTGTGGTTAGCAGTGAGGTTCTGATGTATCCAATGACAAAAATAAATATTTTCAAAATGCCGTTGCAAATATTTTTCAAAGTTAATATCAAAGTTCATAAATAATATTTATAAAAAAAACCCCAAATAGTTGAAATCACAAAATTGTAAAACATAAAAATAGATAATTTTAAAAACTTATTATCTAGTTTATTATTGTATTTTTTAGAATTACAAACCTCAAGATATTAGGAATCAGAAATTTTAAAAATGTTATAATATTAAAATATTAAAACGAAGAATTTTGAAAGTATTAAGACTTTCAGGAATATTAAAACTTGAAGAATTAAAATACAATTTTCCAGAATATCAGAATGTAAGCACTTGTTTTTAGGATTTTCAAATACTAGATTTTAAGAGTTCTGTAAAGCCGAAAATTTCACAATTTTAGAATCTATGAATGTAGGAATTTAAGAATTTTATTATGTTTGTAGTTTGTGTTTATGTTAGTAGTTTAGAGTTTAAGCATTTTTTAATGCCAAAATATATGTTATCTTGAGAATTTTATTAAAACTAGGAACATTATTTTTTTTCAAATTCTCATGATTATAAATAACCTTGAATTTTCCGTGGAATTTTCTCATTTCAAGATTCAAGGGTTTTTTAAATTATGCAATTTGAAGAATTTTAAAAGAAGCAAGGAATTGTGTAAATTTAAGAATTTAAGAATGTTGGAATTTTTTAACTTCAAATTTTTATATTTTTTTTTTGAATTAAAAATAAAAATTTATGGAATTTTAGATTGATAGTTTTAGGAATTTTAGAACCTTCGATTTTTTTTAATTTAGGATTTCAGAAGTTAAGAATTTTGGAATTTTAAGAATTTTTAGTTTTCTATTTCAGAACGAAAGAGTTATATTTTTTATGTTTGGATTTTAAAATTTTAAATACATCATTTACCCTCCAAACTTTAAAAAAACTTAATCTTTTTAGAATTTTTGAAATTAGGATTTCAGAAGTTAAGTTAAGAATTTTGAAATTTTAAGAATTATTAAATGAAAAAATCTTAAATTCAAAATTGTGTAATTTTAAATTGAATATTTTTCTTCGTCGAATTATTAGTTTTATGTTTATGTTTTGTTTTGCGTCATACAAACGCACTCCCAATACACCTCATCCAAAACACTACTCACCGGTTCCATTAACAAATTCTGGCTGTTTAGAAACGTCGCGGGACTTTATTATTCCGTCCTCCTCCACCTTTTTATTCACGCGGAACAGTGATTTACTCCCGAGCTTGAATGTTCTGTTTCCGACACATTCAACACTCGGAAACTCCTTCTCCTTTGGGAATGCAACTTCCGCGGAAAGCAAAACGCCAATCCGCTTTCTCAATCGCAGACCGATTCCTTCCGATACCGGAACATGGCCCACCGTCTTCGTCCTTCACAGCCACGACAACCGAAATCTGGAAATCCAGAACATAAGACTATGATTTGGCCGTTCACCACTCCAGCCGAAACTTTCCGGAAAGGTACACAACTTACCTGTCAATCGGTCAAAATCCTCCAGTAGCCCAACAGCAACGACAACTGGTTCAATTTGGTTGAAATCAAGTCCAAACAAGATCAGCTAAAGAGAACTGTCAAACTGTTTGCGTCGACGAAAATCGTGACGTCGAAATTAAGGAAAATCGATGGAAAAAACAATGTCGCGCATGTCGAGTGTTTGTCGTGCGTTTGTTGTCCTTTCGACCAATCGATATCGAAACGGTAAAATCAAAACCGTGCGACAACTCGTACGACGTGCGACATTTTTCAAACAGGGTTCGTGCAGCTACACTCTAAAATAGTGTTGATGACAACTGATTACTATTTAGCCATCACAAATTCTTACACAACGCGTTTCAACTTTGCTTCCGCCCAGGGTCTCCGAGAACTCCAAGCTGAACAGCATGGACAGCAAGAACCTGGCGATCTGCTGGTGGCCCACGCTGCTCCCGATTGAGTTCACCGACATGATGCGGTTCGAGACGATGCGGCCGTACCTGGAGGACATCGTGCAGACCATGATCGACCAGTTTCCGTTCCTGTTTTGCGGCGAGGAAGCATTCGTGATGGTTTGATGCGGCGCCGGCGGCGGAGTGACGAACGACGATCGCGAGTGAGTTGTTGATTAGTTGTTTAGTTTATTCGTGTTTTTTATTTGATATTTTTACGTTTATCCGCGTAGCGAGCGAAGATTTTAGTACTTTTGTTTTGTGGATGAGAGTCGTCGGGAGCAAGAAAATGCGTTTTGCAGTACGGACAAATCTTGAGAGCATTTTTAGGGTTTTGAGTTTTAACAAAGAGTGTTGCGTACAATTTTAGCTAGGCATTTAGAAATCAAGTCAAATGTTGCAAATTTTATCTTCGGTTAGCTTCCGGAAGAGGAAACCTTAACCCCCACTCTGTTCACACAGCGGATGAACTCTAAACAGCAAGTGAAAATATATAGTCGTGTAATTATAGTGTAACGCTTTACGAGAAGGTGAAAAAACAAATGCGATATGGTATGTTAGGTAACGAAAGATGCTTATAATTGTTTATGTCTTGTAATTTCTAAAAATGAAAATTAAAAAAAACACGCAATTCGATCCAAATGAAACGAGCATGCAATTGTGCTGATATTTTTTGTCCATAAGTGGTATATTTATTGCTTAAGATGTCAAGCTTGAGCAGCATCATATATTTTTGCCCTTCTAGTTTGGTATTTTGAATTTTGCCCCACTAGTGCTGGGCTTTAAAGTTAAGGATTCGCTACTTATTCCAAACAGTAAAAAAAAACAAAACATCAACATTCTACAGATTCAGAGATATTTTAGCTGGTTTATCAGTGTATTTGAGCAAAGTATGAAACAAATTGTATATTTACCTATGTATATTTTTAAGCAACGGCAATGCTCGAATAGTAAAACAAACACACACACACAAACAAGTAATCATCGGAATGTAGAATGTCACTAAATATTACCGTAAGGAAATTCAACAAGTTTGTGGTGATAAACGTATGTAATAATGGTTTTGTAGGCTTTAGTTTGACTCGTGACGACGAATTGGAATACGCTTGACCAGTGTTGCGTAAATGTCCGAATTTTAGCCATCTTTTCAGTAGGTAACCCTTCTCTTTAAACTCCATTTACCTTCTTATGCTCTACCCAACAATAAATACTTCCAAATCAAACAACTTTACGTTTTACAGTTGCAACTCAAAACCCAGCATTTGACAGGTCGTTATGGCTAATATTTACCCAAAATTGGGTAATTCTAATGATCGTGTAACCTTGCTCACCTTTGCTATGTTTGCTTTGGTTGTTTGACAGATCAAGGTAACCAATGCCAAAGGTGCGCTAACAAGGCCTGTCAAACGGAAAGGTAAGAGCCACGCGTGTAAAACGCCAACTCAGACGCTGAGACTAACGAAACGTGCCATCTTTTTAGAGTCCCAAACAACGAATCCTTTTATTATATTATTTTTTCCACCCCTTAAAAATTTCCTCAACGAGAGAGACTATGAACTAAATGACGCTTCCGTTAACGCGAACCTATAGAACGCTATATAGAATGATTTCATCCAACATGAACACGTCCTTCCTTGTGTAGTAACTAAAAACAAATATTACTCATTTACTTATCGCAAAAAAAAACATATTTATAGACACCACACACTAAACAGTGATTGTAGAAACGAGTGACACAGTGAGAGACAGAGAGAGAAAGTGATGCGCTTCTTATGTATTTTTTTAACGTTGGTTTACAGTTTTTATTTTCTACAAAACGATGATTTTAATTTGATTAAAACACCGCAAAACTAGAATGTAACGCAAACAAAAAGAAAACACACATTACGAAGTAAGTGAAAAAAAAACAAGTGTGAAGGCAAACAATTCTCCGTTCTTTAGATAGCAAGTATTTTTTAACAAATGAAAGAGCAGCGAGCCGCGCGAGAATCCCGTAGAATTTACCAATTGAAGCAAAACCAGAATTAAAAGGCCTGGTAAAATCTAGTGTGCGTTGGATTATTAATGAAGAAAAAGGAAACAAGTGCAAAACTTTAGCTCGCGCAGGTGCGCGGGGAGTCATAAGAAACGAATCAATTACGTGAAACCAAAACAAAGCATAAACACTGCATTGAAATAAAAAATTATTGCAAAACAAATAAGAGAAATACTAAAAAACAAACAAAATCGTGTTAAATGTGTATAGGTGTATAAATAAATCGTCAAGTTGAAAATTTTTAAATCAGCATCAAATAAAAACAAAAACAAACACAAATGAAATGGCAAAATCTGTGAACTGTGTGTAGAAAAAACGTTCGGTTTTGTGTTGCGTAATTTTGCGACCGAACGTGGTTGAAGTTATAAACGAGTAGAAAAAAAAAACTCATGATTCCAAGTCCTAATTTGATCAATGTGATATTGTAAACGCATAGAAGGTACACACACACTCACACAGACACACACACACAAAGGGCGCGGTGAAATGGAGAAAAAAGCTTATGCAAAGGCCAAAATCAGATCAAAAATAGTTTGAAAAGCAGTTCGGCAGAATTGGGATACAAAAGCTTGAGAGGTTAATGGACTGAACTTGAAAATTTACTTTGAAGAAAAAAAATCGAGATTGAATTAGATTATATACGATTGTAGGTACTCTCAATTTCTTCAGATTTTCCATTTTATTATTTTTTTCAAAGAACCAATAAAACACAATTGAAAAAGAAAATTGAATCCATTTTATAATTGAAGATCATGTTTTGTGATTTCACATTTCTCCAGATTATATTTATTTAAAATTTATTTAAAAATTGTTCTTTTCGCGTCAGCGTGTAAAACGAAAACAAAAAGCTGTCAGTGACAACATGTCCCCAGTCAAATCAATCCGGATTCTGAAACGGAATTTGTATACGATTCTAATTAGATTCCGTTTCAGAATTCGGATTGAGTTAACTGGGTCACTTTTCAACTACACGGTTATGCCGAACGACTAATTTTGGACTTTTTCTCAAATTTCCTCTACGTTGAACCTAATTGAACCTATTTGAAGATGTGAATTTGGAATGTTTTTTTTTCAATCTTTATTTTTTTTTAATTTTATGGTTTTGTTTTCATAATGATTGAAAATTAATTGCTTGCTACATACGTTTTATTCAATTGATGTATGCATTGTTTTTAGAAGTTAAAAACAATTTGTTTTATTATTTCAGAAAACGTAAAAATGTTGTACAAAATTGAACGAACTTTAAAGAAAAACAAAAAATCTAGAAATGAGTATCCATGTGTAAGAAAACCCGAGACGCCATGTGTGTTATTCTTGTAGCTTTTTATGACAAACAAAACTGAACTGCTTGTGTAAAATGTATCGTGATGTTAAAATCAAAACCAAAATTAAGAAAACAAAAATCGCAAAATGCTGCAACCGACAACGCAAACGCACACACGCCGATCAAATTGGTTCTTTCAGTGCAAATGTAGTGTGACAAGAAAGAGAAAGAGAGAGAAATAGCGAAAACCCTAACCTCTGAACTACGAGGAGCAGTAACTGAAAACTATAGTGATTGTGATTGTAACGTAACCCATCTCACGAGAATGATTTTCCTCCTCAGTAAACTCAGAAATTTGAAGAAAAAAAATCCCACTCGGTTAGAATGAATAGAAACAGAGAAAATCCTCACAGAAAGAACAAGAACAAGTTACCGCAAACGATAAAATCAGAATGTAAAACGGAAAAGTAAATATTTTCACAGGAACTGAAAGTTTTGCACCCTCTCCAAAATCATCTCTTTAAAAAATAAAGATATTGGTGTGATATACTCGCCATCCGGAACGAACACAAAAACGACGGCCATTCTGTCCACCAAAACAAGATGGCGGCCAGGTTTGACAGAACACAAGCGCAATAGCAGGGCAGTTTGCGTGAAACACCCAGATCAGTAGTAATAGTGGAACGACAAATGAAAGTACTATTTAATACTGATAAACCAAACAAGTTGTAAATTCGTGTCTTGATGCAACCAAAATCTCGGTTTAAAAAATATTGAAAAGATAAAAAACGCCAAAACCAATGAAGCTCATTGTTTTCTCCCCTTGTCATCGTTTTTGTAAGCAATCGGCTAGTTGTTCTGAATAAACAAAAAAAAGTAGCAAAACACCTACACCTTACACATAAACACACATACACTCACCCAAGAATGTAAACAAGCATTGGTTAGAGTAATAAAAGAAACTTGTCCTCTTCCCCTAATGAAATCTCCTCGGCATGAGCACCAGCGAAGCCAAGAGGTCCTTCATTTTTCCTTTCCATCGTTTGTGCACAAAAAACTAACGAAAAAAATGTCACAAAAATGAGTAAAAATAAACTAAATGTTGTTACACTCTGTATTCTAGAAATTACGAATGAAAGAAAAGAATAAAAACCTTAACAAAAAATCGATGTAACACGAGTTGGCACACTTTTCTCTAACAGTTTCCGTTTTTTCCCTAAAATAGTGCGCGTTTGTTTAACGTGAAAAGGTTGCGGAATTCAATTATCAAGAGTTAAAAAAAAAGCCAAAAACACACTCAAAACAACAACAACAAAAAACAACTAGATAGAAGCGACATTAAACCGAACATGAAAAAATAATAAACAAACAAAAGAAATCCCCCGTCAAAAAAGGAAACATTCTGTTAGTTGTTCCCCCCGCGCAAAGCCAAGAAAGTTCTTGTTTTTTATTCCATCCAACCGACTTGAACAAAAACGAGATTAACATGTGCGGCAGCAGCAGAGAAAGAGCAAGGATCTAGGCGAAGCAAAAAACAAGAATCTTCTTTACTTGCTAGCTTTTTGTAAGACGTTTTTAACAAAATGGAAGAAAAATCGCAAAAAAATGAACAAAACTAGTATTGAATGTGTCAAAGCAAAAAAAAAACTGGTGGAAATTGTTTAAATATATGAATAAAAATTAGACAAATGGAAATTACTTGAAATAGACTGAAAGAAAGACTCTAAATCTGGGGAAACGTTTGAAAGGGGCGGTACGACATTTTGTAGAGTCGCAACCGCAACCGACACGACATTCCGAACGCAGCACCATCGCTGCCGATCATAACCTCCCAACTGACCTCATGTCCGCTTCCGTCGTGTCCTGCTCCGCGCCTCTTTTCATGCACTGTCAAAAACCAAATACACGCTTCAGTAAGGAATAGTCTGTTTCGGATTATTATTACCCGGTCAATAGAGCTATCTAAGCCCGATCTCACGTACTTGGAATGAAAGGCCGTAAGAGCAATATCGTACCGCTCTTTTGAAATGTTTCTCCAGAAATTTGTTCCAAATAGTTATAAACTGTGATCTACGAGAAAGTCGACATCAAACCAAGTAATGGTACGTTCGTTTGAAGAGCCGTTGTGACAGTGAGTGCTGCACTCGTCGGTGCCAGTTTTGGTTCAATCGACCGTCATTTGTCAGTGTGCGTGGAACTCGCATGATACTGAAAAAATATCGAGTGCGGCACAAGAGTTTCAGTTCCAAGATGGCGGACAAAAAAACATACGTTGCCAGTGCCGGTTTATTTTGCATCGCCCAATCTGTTTACCTTGACAATCTGTGTTTCTCAACACATTGATTGCACACACAGTGACACATGCGAGAATCCGCGAGCAGCATTCAACCGCTTAATGAATATCTTCAAATTCAACTATTCGCTTTCGCTTACATTTTCACACCGCTTTAGATACAAAACTGCTCCCAACATTCGGCAACATGTTCTTTTGAACATTAGTTAGTCACTCATTTGAAAAATAATCCCGACACATGTAAATAATTAGCAAGCGCCATCAAAACAACAAACGCGCCATGCCTTTTGACAATTGACTTTTGACGACCCATTACAATCGAAGGCTGAAGAAAACCGAGCTAGAAGCGAAGGCAAAAAAAGACAAAGGGTGGTCACCAACACCACCAGCAGCGCCTGTTGGAGTGAGCCAGTGATGCCAGGAAACTTTCTCTATAAATGCTACTTTTCGTGAGTGTTCGCTTAAAACTTCAACACAATTGGCAGCACTAAGCAGACCCAAAAGAGCGCTGGAAGAAAAAAGAACGAAAAACGAAGTTGACTTCATAGCTGTCGGCCACTATTGCTAGTACCAACCACTAGTGCCTTCCTTTTCTACAAGGACTTAGCCGCCCTGGGCTCCGGAGTGACGGCGCCGAATACCCATACCTACAAAAAAAAAAATAGAGCGCCCGCCGCGGGATTCGAAACGGCAACCTCTGGATTGTGAGTCCAGTGCGCGGTCCGATTGATCGACACGGCTAGGACAAAAAAGAAGAAAAAAGAACTAAGCTGACAATAGAAAAATGGGCGTGGCCCAATGCATACTCGTATGATTAGAATACATCTGGGAAATATATTTTTTTAAATGGTTGTAAAATGAATAGAAAAACTTTAAGTAAAAGTGAAAATAAACAGAAATGTTCACAAAAAGTTACTCTACTCGTTGGTATTGTTTAATGTACTTTTTTCAATACAGATTTTGTTTTTAAATTTCAATAAGAAAAATTGATCAGATCAGATTTATTAGAAAAACGTATCTTAAAATAGTTGATGTACTTTTTGTATTTAAGAATAGACATAGCATGTTCTATCAAAAAGTGTAATTTTTGATGATAAAAATGGTTAAAAGGAGCATCTGCAAAGAGAGCTCACAAGGTCAGACACCCCCCAATCCACGTGATCCCGACCTAATCCGACTTCTTTATCCACGCCCCTCTGACCCCACGTGCATAAGTTTTTTTTGCACGAATTTTAGTGCTACAAATTCCGGTGCATATGTTATATTGCTCACGGTGCATATGCGTTGCTCACATCACGTCACTAAAGGTATGAAGCGACGAGAAAATAATAAGCATCCCCTCAGTCGAACCATCAGAAGACAAGTAGGCAATCCACAACTCACAGCGAACGACCAAAGGAACACCCTACCGCGTGTATAATATGGTTGGCGTGGTTATTTTCAATGAATTGTCAATGTGTTTGTAAATGCAAGTGTTTTTTTACATAGATTACGTCTTACTCGAAGGTACTGGGGTGACATTCCTAAAAACTCGGGCCGAAGGCCCTGGAATATTGCGTCATCGGTCAAACACTTACACTATCTTTCCCTCAAATCGAATCGGCACGATTTTTGTTCCAATCGATTCGAAAATTATCCAGCAATTTGCTATTAAATTTTCAATGTTGGCTAAACAGTTTAACTATTGAAACAATTCAATGTTTTAAAATGTTTACAAAAAGCAGAGATTTTGCAAGCAAAATGAGCGCTGCTTCCCAAACACGGACGGGAATGTCAAGTACCTATTTCCACTCGCCATTATTAACACCACCATCGAACGCAATCAGTGAGATAAATTCATTGGCAATTTCCATTTCTTCTAGAGTGCTTAGATGTGTCAACCTCACCAAGTTGAAGATGACTTTTTCTGGTAGAGATGCAACGTCTACTGTGCTGCATTGTTGACTGCGGTGAATTTTCGGATTAGCTGCATATTTCCTGGTTACAGGAACCCTAACATACTTTTCACCGTTAACGATGGAGTAGCAGACATAAATCGGTGTGTTATTAGACCTGTCGTAGACAACATCAACGGGCCCTGGCATCACCTGCCAAGGTGTGGGAACGTAATGTAGTTCCCCGGTGGCCATTCCGACAATTTGGTTCACGGGGGCGTAAGAGTCTTGAAGGCGTCAGCTTTTATATAGTTTGGCTCAAAACTTCCGGGCTGAATCTTTCGAATAGAGAGGGTGCCACCGGTTCTGGAGGGGGGGGGGGGGGCGTAGGAGTCAGCGTGATGGCGTCAGCTTTTGGCATATTAATTTGGCTCAAAACTTCCGGGCTGAATCTTTCGAAGAGAGGGGTGGCCACCGGTTCAGGAGGGGGGGGCGTAAGAGTTTTGAAGGCGTCAGCTTTTATATAAATTTGGCTCAAAACTTCCGGGCTGATTCTTTCCAAGAGAGGGGAAGGTTTTGCGAGGGTTTTCCTGGAAAAAGACATTTCTAGGAATTTCAAGAATACTTGTATTATTAAAAAAATAAACTGTATAACTTAAGTTTAATAAGTGATACTTAACTTACTTATTATAGTAAACTTATATACTTTTCATTGATACGTTAGTTTTACTAAAATTTTACTGTTTTAAATTTCAAATTAGTGACTGGAACCAAACTGCCCATAATTGAAAATTCGGCTATTATGCCAAATCAAGTATTCCGAGAAAAACGCGTTTTAGTGTTTGACACAAAATCTCCGTCAAGGTAATTTCCCATAAGAGTTGCATATTAGCCGCTTGGTTTTTCGCATCGGCAGCCGAGTCTAGACACTATTTCAGTAAAATTCAAGTTCCAGAAGATGCGTTGGAACGTCCTCTACCACCTGGTGCTAATATCTCGTTTTTGCCAAAAGTGGATATTAGCCGTTTTTTCAATGGTGGGCAGCAAAGCAAAAATTGGTGGTTTCTTAACTGAACAACACAATAGCAAACAACAGCCGTGGCTAGCCTTCTTAGATTTTGATTTTTGTTCATCCAGGCAATCCACAACTCACAGCGAACGACCAAAGGAACACCCTGCCGCGTGTATAATATGGTTGGCGTGGTTATTTTCAATGAATTGTCAATGTGTTTGTAAATGCAAGTGTTTTTTTTACGTAGATTACGTCTTACTCGAAGGTACTGGGGTGACATTCCTAAAAACTCGGGCCGAAGGCCCTGGAATACTGCGTCATCAGTCAAACACTTGCACTATCTTTCCCTCAAATCGATTCGGCACGATTTTTGTTCCAATCGATTCGAAAATTATCCAACAATTTGCTATTAAATTTTCAATATTGGCAAAACAGTTTAACTATTGAAACAATTCAATGTTTTAAAATGTTTACAAAAAGCAGAGATTTTGCAAGCAAAATGAGCGCTGCTTCCCAAACACGGACGGGAATGTCAAGTACCTATTTCCACTCGCCATTATTAACACCACCATCGAACGCAATCAGTGAGATAAATTCATTGGCAATTTCCATTTCTTCTAGAGTGCTTAAATGTGTCAACCTCACCAAGTGGAAGATGACTTTTTCTGGTAGAGATGCAACGTCTACTGTGCTGCATTGTTGACTGCGGTGAATTTTCGGATTAGCTGCATATTTCCTGGTTACAGGAACCCTAACATACTTTTCACTGTTAACGATGGAGTAGCAGACATAAATCGGTGTGTTCCTAGACCTGTCGTAGACAACATCAACGGGCCCTGGCATCACCTGCCAAGGTGTGGGAACGTAATGCAGTTCCCCGGTAGCCATTCCGACAATTTGGTTCACGGGGGGCGTAAGAGTCTTGAAGGCGTCAGCTTTTATATAAGTTTGGCTCAAAACTTCCGGGCTGAATCTTTCGAATAGAGAGGGTGCCACCGGTTTTGGAGGGCGTAGGAGTCAGCGTGATGGCGTCAGCTTTTGGCATATAAATTTGGCTCAAAACTTCCGGGCTGAATCTTTCGAAGAGAGGGGGGGCCCCCGGTTCAGGAGGGGGGGGGGGGCGTAAGAGGTTTGAAGGCGTCAGCTTTTATATAAATTTGGCTCAAAACTTCCGGGCTGATTCTTTCCAAGAGAGGGGGAGGTTTTGCGAGGGTTTTCCTGGGGATAAGACATTTCTAGGAATTTCAAGAATACTTGTATGGAGTTGACACCCTGGTTTGGAAGTGTAAACAATCCAGTTTTTCGCGGTGCTCTTTTTTCGATTTTTTTTCGTTGCTTACGGTACGGTCACCAGTGATTCGGCATCCTGTCGGACCAGGAGGACTCCGCGGACACGGGAGTGCAAAATGCGACCGAAAAAACGTCGCAAACGAGCCAAGTGTTAAATGCGCAAAAACGTAAGCTCGACGACGACAATCCTAACCTCGAAGAGGAAACACCGCCCAAGAACCCGTACAACACCCGTTCGGCAAAAGCAGCGGCAGCGGCAGCAGCAGCAGCGGCAGCAGTGGCCGCAGCGGCAGCAGTGGCCGCAGCGGCAGCAGCAGCAGCAGCAATGGACGAGGGAGACACTAGCAGTGATGGCGAGGGACCGGTGATTGTCGATGCAAGCATACCGATCAGCAACCAGTTCGACGGACTAGAGGACGAGCAGGGTGGCGACCAAAATTCGCTGCCGTCAATTCCAACAGCACCACCGGTGCTGAAAATCGGCGAACCAACCAAAGCGAAGAAGGTGCGAATTCCCCCCATCTCGGTGGTCGGTAAATCCACCCGGCAGCTGCGCGAGTTCCTGGGCAAAAGTAACATCGCGCAAACGGCGTACAACATGAAGGCGACTAAGAGTGGCGTGCAACTGTTGTGCTCGGGTGATGACAGTTACCGTGGTGCGGTTCGAGCTCTCCGGACTGCCAACATCGAGTTTCACACATACACGCCCGCGGCCGAACAGCCGATGAAAGTTGTCCTCTCGGGACTACCGGTGTACGATGTGGACGAGTTGGAAACTGAACTCGCCGGACTCGGCATCCACGTGTCCGAACTGAAGCTTTTCTCCCGGAAGGTGGTTGGGATGGAGGAGAGTGCGCTCTACTTGCTACATTTCCCGAAAGGTAGCATGAAATTAGCGGATCTGCAAAAGATAAAGGCCATTTTCAACATCGTTGTGAGGTGGCGGTACTTCGAACGCAAACCAACCGATGCAGAGCTCCTGTGGTCTAATGGTTACAGGTTTCGCCGAGGGTTTCGCTTTATGAGTGGAAGGTCGTGGTTTAAAACCCAAATTTAAGGGCTAGCTGGGTATAAGTAAACGTAAAATGTGCACTTCGGTTCTAGCGATACATTTGGACAGTACAGAGTGGAAAAGGCAGAGCCAAAGAGGATTGAAAAAAACATTCAAACCTCTTCGGCGGCGAAGTTACGGCAGTGGATCGCTCGACACACTCGCTCAACAATAGCGTGTGTGCGTGTCCCATCTGCCTAATAACAGAAGAAGCCTTTGTGATTCTATAAATAGAATTGCATGTCCGCAATAGATCTAATTCCTGGTCGCAGTGGATAGTGGCATCGAACAAAAAAAAAACCGATGCTAGTATCTTCCTTTAACTACAAGTACGGCATGGAGCGACGGCGCTGGATACCCATATTTACACTTAGAATTTTAGAGCGCCCACCGCGAGATTCGAACCAGCAACCTCTGGGTTGTGAGTTCAGTGCGCTGTTTTTTTTGCGATGGATATACAATATTTTTTTTCGATTTTTTCGATGGATCAACAATAAGCATTATCGCTGTAAACAATAATATTAGCAGGGTTGTTACGGACGGCGCGGATGGCGCGGATGGCGCGTTTCGCGCGGATTTGGCGCGGATTTGCTGACTAATTTTGTTCAGGCGCGGATTTCGCGCGGATGGCAATTTTGATAAATAAATAGATAAAAAGATAGAATCACTTTCAAGTTATTATCAAGATTATTATCAAGAATAACGAGAATTTTTTTTTCCATTGAGTGCAATTTCAATTTCTCATGAATAGATTATTTTTTTTCTGAAAATGTTAGTTTGTATTTTCTTAATACGAACCGTCGAAAAATTAAGATGAAGATTATGTAGAAATTATTTTTGAAATGTATGGTTGAAAATTTCTTAAATAAAATTATTACTACACTTATCTCATTTCTAAATATATCCGGCTCTGAATATGTTATTTCTTATGAGTTTGAGAATTCAAATTTCAAATTCGATTTTTTTATATTTCAATAGTTTTTTTAATAAAAAATTTTAAAATTCAGATTAAAAATTTTCGAATTTCTAAAATCGTAATTTAAAAATCCGAAATTTCTAAATTAAAATTTTGAAAATCTGAATTCAAAACTCCAAAAAATGAAAAATCCAAAATTCAAAATTTAAGAAAAATTCATAATTAAAAATCAAAATTAAAAAAATCAAAATTTAAAACTAGAAATTATTAAATTAATAACAATTTTGCAAAAAAAAACGGAAATCAAAATCATCTCAAATAAAATTTAAATTCTTAGATTCTTAAATTCCTTAATTTTAAAATTTTTAAATTCTTAAATTCTTAAATTCTTAAATTCTTAAATTCTTAAATTCTTAAATTCTTAAATTCTTAAATTCTTAAATTCTTAAATTCTTAAATTCTTAAATTCTTAAATTCTTAAATTTTAAATTCTTAAATTCTTAAATCTTAAATTCTTAAATTCTTAAATTCTTAAATTCTTAAATTCTTAAATTCTTAAATTCTTAAATTCTTAAATTCTTAAATTCTTAAATTCTTAAATTCTTAAATTCTTAAATTCTTAAATTCTTAAATTCTTAATTCTTAAATTCTTAAATTCTTAAATTCTTAAATTCTTAATTCTTAAATTCTTAAATTCTTAAATTCTTAAATTCTTAAATTCTTAAATTCTTAAATTCTTAAATTCTTAAATTCTTAAATTCTTAAATTCTTAAATTCTTAAATTCTTAAATTCTTAAATTCTTAAATTCTTAAATTCTTAAATTCTTAAATTCTTAAGTTAAATTCTTAAATTCTTAAATTCTTAAATTCTTAAATTCTTAAATTCTTAAATTCTTAAATTCTTAAATTCTTAAATTCTTAAATTCTTAAATTCTTAAATTCTTAAATTCTTAAATTCTTAAATTCTTAAATTCTTAAATTCTTAAATTCTTAAATTCTTAAATTCTTAAATTCTTAAATTCTTAAATTCTTAAACTCCTAAATTCTTAAATTCTTTAATCCTTAAATTCTTAAATTCTTCATTCTTCGGAATGAAATTTTAGTGAAATTTGGAATACAATCTGTATTAAAATTCATAGATTTTGAATTTTGAATTTTGAAATTTAAAATTTAATCATATTAAAATTATAGATTTGGGTTTTTGAGCTTATATTTTTAAGTTAAATTTCATTTATTAGATTTTTCAATTTTGTTTATATTGGTTTATAATTTTCTATTTTGTTTATATTGGTCAAAGTTATTGAAGTGTCCCTCTGATTTGCAAAAGATTTTTGTGACACTTGTCTTGATGTCTTTTGAGGTATTTTTAAAAAAGATTTTTGCTTTCATTCTTTCAAACATAAAACGAGTTTCATTTTTTTTTATCAAATACTTTCTGTATTAGTTTTTTTCTTTGCAAATAACATTTCTTGAATGCAGGTCGCGATTTTTTTTTACATGGCGCGGATTTTGCGCGGATTGAGGTTTCGGTCGGCGCGGATTTGGCGCGGATTTTTTTTCGACTTTCCCGTAACAACCCTGTATTAGTAATCTATGTTTCATTTTTACACCCAATTGTTGGCTTTTTGCACATAGGTGGAACTCCATACAACCTGATAGCTCAAAAAGTGTTGTTTTATCAATTATTTTGATAGAAGTTCGCATTATGAATGTCAAAACTGTGTTATTTGATGAATTCGAACATCAACTTTCATTTAAAGTTTGTTTGAACCGAGCTTGGCACACTTATCCTAGACAAGTTTTGCGTAACGCCAGATGAATCTGGCGAAAATCGGGCGAAAGTTCTGCCAGCTGTCTGGCACAAAAATCAACCGGTTCAATCGGTTGAACCGTGCACGACCGGTTTGTGTCATATTCGCCAGAAATCATTGCAGAAATCTGGGGTAAATCTGGGTGAAATTCTGCCAGATGGCTGGCGCAAGCCCCCAGACGAACGCCAGAATTGGGTCCTAAAATGAAGCTTAGATTGCTGATATTATTGTTTACAGCCTAGTTTACAGCGATAAATCTTATTTTTCTGAGTACAATGACCCATTGTACGAGCACAAAGAGTTTAAAATGGATTTTTAAATCAATTTTGAAAAATTAACCTCGCGGTCCTTCTTGACAGAAAAGCTCCTACTTGACAGCTCGTTCCAAGGGGACCATAGTTGATCCATCGAAAAAATGTTGTCTTGTCAAAAAAAAATTGCATTAAAATGAAAAAAAGTGATCAGAAATGGTTTTTAATCGTGTTTTTTACTGTTGTACATAAAAATTGACATAGGACTTTAGTACCCAATTGGTACTAAAGCCCTATGTAAATTTTATGTACAACAATAAACGATTCGCTCATTCTGATCACTTTTTGTTAATGCAAGTTTTTGACAAGATATATTTCGGTGGATCAACTATGGTCCCCTTGGTGACTGTCAATAGGAGCTTTCTGTCAGATAACTGCGAGTTTTTCTAATTGATTTAAAAATCAATTTTAAACTCTTTGTGGTCGTACAAAGGGTCATTTTACTCAGAAAAATAAGCTTTATCGCTGTAAACAATAGAGTTATCTACGTGCGCATGTATTGCGTGTACGTACACGAAAAAAAGTGAGGTTAAATTTTGTACCAGCCAGCAAAACAAATGGTGTGCTAGTGTGTGTGAGATCGCGCTTAGATAGCTCTATAATACCCAGTCACGGCGTTCTCAGAGAATTCTTACAGAGTTCTTACAGAGCGAAATTATTCTTACTAGAACGCTGCCATCATCCTGCCAGATTTTCTCAAGAATTCTTTGAGAATTCTAGCTCAAATGCAATAACCGGTTCTAGCAGGAGCCGGCGAAATCAACCGGTTCTGCAAGAATCCTGCTAGAATCTTGCTAGAACTATTCTGACAGGCCTCCTGCTAGAATTGTGTAAGAATTTTGTTAGAAAGAAATGACAAGAATTTCTGTTAGAATCCTGCTAGAATTTATAAGAATTTTGTTTGCATAATATTAGTCAAAAAGATTAGTTTTTTTAATTTTGCTAGATTGCATCCTAGCAAAATCAACCGCGGTTTTAGTTAACTTTATTTTCCACAAATATTTATAAATCACATCTCATTATCACACATCTAGTAAATCTTGAGTTAATCAGTATTTCTTATACACTATTATGCAGCTTCCACCAAACCGAAGTGCGCATCTCTTCTGTTGCGCAAAACAATCTGTTGCGCCATACAAAAATGGAGCGGTTTATCGTAAGCGTGTACATCAGTCTGTGGCGCAACAGGCTTTGACAGGTTGCGCTCGTGTTTCGATTTTTGTCTGCTTTCACAATAATAATTTCAAAACACTACACACTAAACCCTGGCCAGTGGCCACAGATGGTTTCTGCGTCATCTGCTACGATGTAGAATTTTGTTAATGGTTCCGGCTTCCCGGTTTTCCGGAAGGCATCGTTTTCCGGAGATGCTTTCCTAATATTCACCGTCAACACAACTGTTTCCAAAATCTGTTGAGGAAAATGTTCGGAGAAGGGTTATTCCTTGAAAGTACAATTAATTCTATTAAAAAAATTCTTACCATGCTCCGGAAAGATGGATGGTCAACGGAAAGGCTTCGACGAGCCATCTTATTTCTCCGAAAAAAAAACAAAGTGAACGTGTGCGAACAAGTCCGCTGCAGAGAATATTTTGGTGGCAATCACATTCGCCACAAAGCGGTTCAGCGAAAATGGCGTCATTTTTGACAGATTTTGCTCTGTCAGAATATTCTAGCAAAATTCTTACAGCATTATGACAAGCCTGCTAGAATCATTCCAGCAGGATTCTAGCAGAACAAGCTCTGCTAGAAATATCCGTGACTGGGTATCAGCAATCTGAGCTTCATTTTAGGACCCAATTGTGCCCGCCATTTCCGACCGGGCACTTTTTACTTTGAGTGTAGACAGAACCCATTTTGAGGGGTACTTCTGATAGCTTCTGATTGTGAGTGTACGACATGCTCGGTAACGGTTCGTAACGTCTCTTCCTCCAAGTGTAACCAGGGCTCACCTTTTTTGACAACCGTGCCCACGCGGGGTTGTCAAAGTTGAAAAACCACGTGTTTGATCCTTGCATTTTGTGAAGGTGTGCTAGTTTTCGGGAAAGTTTACTGAATTTTGTCAGTATGGAAGAAATGTGTGGTTAAACGCCGGAAGATTCGCTGCAATGGGTTCCGAGACGGACATGGAAGAGCAGCGTGAGTTATTTTAGTTGCAGTCTTGAAAATTTAATCGTATCTTTCGAGTAACTTTAGTTTCAAACTTAATTTTACTTTGAGGAAAAGAGTTATGAGCCTAAAAGCCTTGGAGGTTGATTGGACAAATCTGATTTCGACTGGTTATGCGTTCATTGGACCATCCCCTTTAAACCTATCTTTATTCCGGGTGACCGGGTTTTCCCCAGACCTGTACGAACGATTAAACGAAAAGCAGAAACATCCCATAGTAATTCCTAGAGGTGGGCAAAACCGCCTTTTTCAGGAGTCGCTCAGTTTTGCTCGCTCATTTAAAAGAGCGGCTCTTTCGATCTTTTTCAAATTTTTTATGAAAATGCTTGTTTGAAGCATGGTGTGTTTTTTTATGTTTTCCATTGGATTGTAAAAAAATGTTGGGAAAAGCTAAACCGAAAACATTTTCTTTTAAACTTTAAATATTGGCGGTCTCTAGCTCTGGTTCCTTGCAAGTGTCCTATTTTCTTACCTCCACGGATTGGTTTTCATGATGACCTAGCTGGTGGCCTGTGGAAACGGCTCGTAAACCTTTGACAACCGCGGGTCAGAATCGAAACGGCAAAAAGAAAGGGGCGCGACAATGTGGGAAAGGGAAGTCATTTGTGATTGTAGACGGTATTGTTTTGATTCGCAGTATGTGTAGTCAACTGCTGTGGATGTACCTGAGCGTCGCAGAACGGGGTTTCTCTCCTTTTCATTCTCAGCTACCACATATCTCCTATTTTTATTTTGCTCTACTGATTATCACTTCTTCACTGATTTTTTTTCTATTTAATATCCACCATTGGATTTTGAGCCCTGGGCTTTGTCATAATGAGTGTCATAGGTTTGATGCTTGTTTGGCAAAGAGTATGATTTGATTCGATGTGGAATTAAAATCGAAGTGTTCAGTATATTGCTGAAGCTTCCATTTTTACACATGGACACCACTTCATGCTGCGAGAACCCACTTTGGCGTAGTCTCAGGGCTTAATCGATGGCCGGTAAGCTGTCATCGAGACAAGGAGGTTCTCTGATAGTGGAAATATCACATTTGTACAATGAACCGCTACATATGTGATTTTTCCCTATCTTAATGTGGGTGTCAGGTTAGGATGCGGGTTTAAAAAAATAGTGATTGTAGAATTTAGGATTTTAACTATAAATATCAACTTTTTATACTTTGCCTTTAGTTATTTAGGGACAAAATTAGTAACAGTGAATTTAGTAATTCAATCAGAATCGGTGATTTTCATTCAAGTAGCATAAAAACCATTCTAATTTGTCAAAATTTTCATAGAGTCTCGATCAATCAATAGTGAAATGATATCGGACTAAATTCGTTGATCTGTTGAACTAACGGTTGTCGGATTATGATTGTATCGACCATTGTTGCGAATCGAGGATCTACTGGAATTCTGACGAACAAATGGTCGTCTCTTTTTCAATTCACGACTTGTAAAATATCAACTGTTATTATTTTTTTTTAAAGAAGCCAGACAGGTTTTAAAAGAAACGTTTTTTGGTTAATAATTAAAATGTCGGGGATTTGAGATAAGAGCTTTCGGATAGGTTGCTTTAAATCTTGTATTCAATTCAAGTTAGGTAGTTATCCGCAAATGAATGTTTGGACTTATACGAATAATTGAACATTTTGGACTTATGAATAACACACAACTGTGCATTTATTCTAGAGTCAGATCCATACAGCGTCAGTGTTTATTTGGTCGAAGTGTACTAATTCATTGGCAGATCTGATTCTAGTTGTAATGTACGACAAGACTACTGACGGACGTGACAGGACGAGGGCCCAGTTTAGAGGTTTCGACATCAACGATGTGCGGCTGGATCACCCTCCCAAAAAAAAAAAAAAAAAAAAAAAATATCCACCATTGGATTTTGAGTTTTCTAACTTTTGATTCTCTTATCCCTCAAAGCTTTTCCACTCTTTTTTGCCTTTCTTACTAAAGAAAGGTATAGTGTTTGCTTTTGGCTCCGACGCCAAATCAAGCTTCGTTCCCAAATCATTTCTCGAGAAATATTCATTCGAAAAATCTGCAAAAAACCATGGACGATCAATTTTCGACGCCCGATCGATTGACAATGACAGAATTCGTCTACCTCCAATATCCGAATTTTGGCGCTTAATTTACTGTAGAGCACGCGTGACGTCCGTGTGTGGTAAAAAAGTGCTCAATTTTGTGGTAGGGGGTTTCTCAGAGCCCACATTATGGATTTAAGCTCTCTTGGGCGCATTTGAAAGGGGATGTGCTGAACCTGAACCAGTTCCATACCAAATTTGAATTTATCCATTTTTTATGGGGACTCGTAGTGTGTTTTCACCAAATCAGGCGGTTTTCAAATGAAAATTCGGTCGAAAATTGAAGTATTGAAATCGTTTATTTGTCCAAAAAATTGCATTTTTCCAGCCCTACATCCTCCCAAATTTTCATCCATGTCGGTAATGTGGTTTTTGATTTACAGCTTGTGGACTAATTCACTGTGAGGGAAAAACCCTAAAAAGGTAAAAGCCAATTTTCACCAAATGCCAAAACTATTCCTTTGGCATTTTATCTAATTTTTCTCCACATCATAATCTAGACCATACTCGATGTTCTGAAACAAATTTGACCTCATTTGGATTTACCGTTCAGATTTTAGAAAATTTCCATTTTGCCTTTCTTACTAAAGAAAGGTATAGTGTTTGCTTTTGGCTCCGACGCCAAATCAAGCTTCGTTCCCAAATCATTTCTCGAGAAATATTCATTCGAAAAATCTGCAAAAAACCATGGACGATCGATTTTCGACGCCCGATCGATTGACAATGACAGAATTCGTCTACCTCCAATATCCGAATTTTGGCGCTTAACTAGGGGTCGGACAGATCGGTCAATACATTATCAACGCATTAAAATAATTGGTCAGTATATCGACATTTCGTCAATATATTAACGAAATCCCACCATGCCTTTAGGAACCTTGGTGAGTTGAAATGTCATATTCAAATCAAAACAAAACAAATTTCACCGGTTTCGGTTACAGTCCTGACGTCGTTCCAGAAAACCAAACGGAACCCATGAAAAAGTGGCCTGGGCGCCGTTTCGGCGCTGTTCTACATGGAAAGTGACGACCTGCTTTCACCCCAAATCGGTTCGAAATCATAGGACATAGTCTCGTTACGGTGAACCAGATCAACCAACTGCCGGATGCGGATGCGGAGTCGAGCTGATGGACGTGTTTGAGCGGGTTCGAGTGAGCGGATGCCAGTGGAAGCTGGACGTGCCGATTTCGGTCCGGTCCGATCGAATTTTGTTGAAGAAGCGGGACAAGAGCGAGGAAGAGTTGAACTGAAGCGATTGAGGAGGTTAGTAAGCTGGATGGTTTAACATCAAAAAATCCAATCGACTTCCTCCCTCAGATTCTTTTCCGGTTCTAAACAACCTCGGCGAGCTTTGCTCGTTCAAGCGCATCCGGTACGATCGCCATTACCAGATTCAATCCGGCGGCGGCGGTCGGAAGATTCCGGGAACCAACAACACGATTTACATTGTTTCGGCACTTGTACGGTGGTTGCGGAAGTTCTAAGCGGAACGCGGAGGTGCTGAATCGTTTCGTCCCAGTTGCTGCACTTTTTCAACCAGACCTACAAACGGTTCGCGGGATACATGCCAACGAAGAACTCAAACTCTTTGTTTTTAATTTTTTGTATAATTCTTTAGTTTGCGGGTTTTTTGTTGTAAATATAGTTATGTTTCCGCTTTTTATTGATAAACCACCGAAAAAGGGAGAGGAGGGCAAGGAGGAGGGTTTCGTTTCGTCCTGTAGCAGGCCCTGGACACCCTATCAAGAACGCTAACGATGAAGGGCCTCAACTCGTCCGCCTTAGTCACGCAGGAAGTCGTGATGGATGAACTTCCCGGGTTTTTGTTTTCTCCAACGATCTTCTTGATGGTATTCTTCTCGATTGTTGACTTAGGAGAGAAGCCACAGCAAAAATCCTGAGATGCTGAAAAAACACCTGCTCCAACGGCAAATGATGGCCTCCTTCAGAGGAGCAAACGGACACAAATCATCTGAAAGCTAGTTAGCAAGAAAGTGGGTTTTAGCTTCCGTGGACATTGCCGTGAACGTCCTTGGGCACCACACCGTTCCGGATGGTCCAAGTCCCTGTCCCCGTTTTTCCTAGTCGGGCGGCTCAGGCAGAAGGGTCATACGAAGGAATCGTCGATTCTGGATATGAACCGTTATAAACTCCGTTTTGCGCAAACTTTTTCGAAAATGATGTTGTGATGATGTTTATAAGATGTCAAATTCAACCGAGATTGATAATATACGGTGAGAACGCTAGCTCAACTATTCGTTGATCTATTGACAAAAATATCAAAACCGCCGTCAATAGATTAACGAATAATAAAACCATCGACTCTGTCCAGCACCTAGGCGCTTAATTTACTGTAGAGCACGCGTGACGTCCGTGTGTGGTAAAAAAGTGCTCAATTTTGTGGTAGGGGGTTTCTCAGAGCCCACATTATGGATTTAAGCTCTCTTGGGCGCATTTGAAAGGGGATGTGCTGAACCTGAACCAGTTCCATACCAAATTTGAATTTATCCATTTTTATGGGGACTCGTAGTGTGTTTTCACCAAATCAGGCGGTTTTCAAATGAAAATTCGGTCGAAAATTGAAGTATTGAAATCGTTTATTTGTCCAAAAATTGCATTTTCCAGCCCTACATCCTCCCAAATTTTCATCCATGTCGGTAATGTGGTTTTGATTTACAGCTTGTGGACTAATTCACTGTGAGGGGAAAAACCCTAAAAGGTAAAGCCAATTTTCACCAAATGCCAAAACTATTCCTTTGGCATTTTATCTAATTTTTTCTCCACATCATAATCTAGACCATACTCGATGTTCTGAAACAAATTTGACCTCATTTGGATTTACCGTTCAGATTTTAGAAAATTTCCATTTTGCCTTTCTTACTAAAGAAAGGTATAGTGTTGCTTTTGGCTCCGACGCCAAATCAAGCTTCGTTCCCAAATCATTTCTCGAGAAATATTCATTCGAAAAATCTGCAAAAACCATGGACGATCGATTTTCGACGCCCGATCGATTGACAATGACAGAATTCGTCTACCTCAATATCCGAATTTTGGCGCTTAATTTACTGTAGAGCACGCGTGACGTCCGTGTGTGGTAAAAAGTGCTCAATTTTGTGGTGGGGGTTTCTCAGAGCCCACATTATGGATTTAAGCTCTCTTGGGCGCATTTGAAAGGGATGTGCTGAACCTGAACCAGTTCCATACCAAATTTGAATTTATCCATTTTTATGGGGACTCGGAGTGTGTTTTCACCAAATCAGGCGGTTTTCAAATGAAAATTCGGTCGAAAATTGAAGTATTGAAATCGTTTATTTGTCCAAAAATTGCATTTTCCAGCCCTACATCCCAAATTTTCATCCATGTCGGTAATGTGGTTTTGATTTACAGCTTGTGGACTAATTCACTGTGAGGGAAAAACCCTAAAAAGGTAAAAGCCAATTTTCACCAAATGCCAAAACTATTCCTTTGGCATTTTATCTAATTTTTTTTTCTCCACATCATAATCTAGACCATACTCGATGTTCTGAAACAAATTTGACCTCATTTGGGTTTTCCGTTCAGATTTTAGAAAATTTCCATTTTTGCCTTTCTTACTAAAGAAAGGTATAGTGTTTGCTTTTGGCTCCGACGCCAAATCAAGCTTCGTTCCCAAATCATTTCTCATTGCCAAGTTGAGCTTCACATGCAGACGCGAGCAATGCTGGCGCGTGATGCTGGCGCGTATAGAGTTTTGATACTAGATTACCCCCTTTTAGTGCAAGTTGCTTTATCGATTGCTCGTTCATCACACATCGCCTATCATTATTTTCTATGCTAAGCTTCAGTTAACGCAAACTAGACGCAAGCAGCTATCTGTTCTGAAGCCTCATGCTCATTCTTTTGCCTTTCTTTTTTGTTTTGCTCATTCTCTGATCGAACTCTGAGCGAACGAATTTCTGGGAAGCGTTCAAGCTTCCCATGTGCCAGTGACAACGCACATCGCGGGTTTTGTTTTCTAGCTTCGGTACTAGCCTTTTTGTGTATTAGTATTTTTGTTCATCGTACCAGCGCACCACGGTGGTTTATTCGGTACGTTTGCGTTTGTCGTAGTGAAGTCCCACCGAGCGCTCAGTCGTTGTATGCTTCCCAATCCCAAAACGCCTAAATGCTTGCTTATTGAAAGCTCTCAATTTTGCCTAACGCCTAAATGACAGTTTAGTGAATTACAGTAGGCGTTTCAAAGCTTTCAAGAACATTTATGCGGCTTTACCGTTACATCGTTGTTTACAACACGGCAAATTCTCGGGTGTTGAAACACTTTCTGCCAGTTATTTTGTAACCACTTTAACGCATTGGAGCAAGACGGAATTATTTTGTTTTCTCGTTAATTTTTAATATTTTGAAAAGTGCAAAAAACACTCAGAGAATACGAACAATTTAGCGATATGCAGAAAACATTACGAACATCGCAAATTGTGAGCTAATTCTCTGTCTCAAAAACAATGTGTTCTGATTTAAAAATCGAAAATGCTTGTGTGCGAGCACAGTTTACAACCGGCCATGGCAAATGGGGCAAAAACCAGCGCTTTTCAGTTATATGAAAAAATATGGTTGAGTTTCGAATTGTATTATGAATGGACCATTCTTTATATTGCTATTTCTTTGAAAAAAAAAAAAAAAATCAACTACCGTTAACTTCCTTTTGTAAGAAAGGCTCTATTTCACCCCAGGTGGGATTAAATCGGGTTTTTACCAATTGATACTTCTGTAACAAACTTTGTTTCTTTTTTCCTTAAAATATACTTTTCCTTAATGTACTAGTAATATCAAGTCTATTTGTCATTTGCCAAATCTTTTTGGATTTAATTGCGAATTTATTTTTTTGAATAGTTGAATCTGTCCTATAAATTTTCATTACTATGATCTAAGCTTGTTTTTATCTCTATTTATTAACTATTGCCAAATTTTGCACCTACTACATCCAGCTTCTCAATATTATTCTTTACAATACAATCATCACTCTCTTACTATTGATTCTTGATTTTTTATAACATATATTCTCTTTTAATTACTATTGTTTTCAATCATCTCCCTTTTTCAAACAAGCGATGTTTGAGCAGATACTCAATGGAATGGTTAAAGGATTAACACAAATATTACTATTGTACTTTTGGTAAACTTTCTAACATGCTTAGGACCAAAAATTGTAACAAAACACCGCGACAAAAGGAATAGCAACATATAAACACGACTCAACACTAGGAAAGATTTCAGGAGAAAACAATGCACAGTAAAATAACAACTAGTTTTTGAATTCAAACTAAAAATAAAACAGTTTTTGCTTTAATGTAAGTAGATAGGCACACTACTAATTGTTAGACGCTTACACTACACAATGTACCACCTCCGGTACGAGTTCAAATGCGTAACCGGAACAGGTGCGAATGCCTGGCACGAACACTCAAAGCGTGTTCAGGCGTGTTGCTCGTACTGACTCAGAGCAAGGGTGAGATGTAGGTGTAAGGGCAGTACGTGTTCATCAGGAACCTGGTGCATAAGATCAGGCAAGGCCCGTTCTTACGCTGGAAATTGCGAATTGCGAATCACATGTACAATTTTTTGGGTTTGATTTTTCCAGTTAGGCATTTTAAATAAACCGTCATTAACTTGCCGTTTTTTTTTAAGTTCTTGAACAAGTACACCGTGGGACAATTTTGGCATAAATGTATAACCTTTGAAACAAGTGAAAATTATTTTTCAATCCTCAAAAAAATATTTTTAATGCTATAATTTGTTGTAATTTAAAATAATTATATTTTTAAACATACAAAAAAAAAAACAATTTGAAAACTATTTACATCGTTCGCTCTTTTCAGTGAACCGGCTCTTAGAACGGCTAGCTCTTTTTTTGCCCACCTCTAAATTCCCATGCAAATTTCAACCCATTGTGACATGCCCTTTTTCCCTTGTTTTGAGGGTGAAAATCCGATCAGAGAATTGATTATTTCCTTAAATTCTTCCTTGCTCTGATACGAAGTATAAACTAACAGGATATCGTTATCAAATAAATAACAATTCTAATTACGATATTATGACCTCTTTCAGGACTGCTCCGTCGCAAGAAAACGGCCTCGGAAGCGGGAAACCAGCAGCTTTTGGTTGAGGCATGCCGGAAATTGGGCGAGATGTACAACGAGCAGGGCGAGCACCAAAAGGCGCGAATCGAGTACAAGCTGGTGGCCAAATCGTACCAGAAGCTGAAAATGCAAATGGAAGTGGGGCGGGCATACCGAATGGTGGGCGAGCAGTTGAATATGCTCGGCGAGTTCCAAAAGGCGCTGGAGTACGATCGAAAGTATCTGGATATTGCGAAACAAGAAAAGAACTACGTTGAGGTGCAAAGGGCTTACGTTACGATTGGACGGACGTTTCTGATGAAGGGTCAGAGCTGCGAGAAGCTTGAACAAGCGATGGAACCACTGCTGGAGGCGGAGAAAGCATTCGAAAAGAGTCTAAATTTGAGCCGGCAGTTGAAGTGCATCGGGCGGTTGGAGCAGGTCGATATGGAAGTGAGGTCTCTGCTGAATCTGGGCGTTGCGAAGGAGCACCAGGGCGACTTGGAGCAGGCCGCCGAGTACATGCTGAAGGCGACGAAGCTCGCCGAGAACAACGACCTGGCCGAGTTGCTGCACCAGTGTTACACCACTTCGGCGCTGCTGTTCGACTCGAAGCAGAAAAATCACGCGCGAGCGCTGAAGGCCCTCTCGGACGCACTGGAAGTTGCGTCCCGGCTACATAACAAGGCCACCAAGATGTGCGAAACGCTGATCGCCAAGGCGGACATACAGATCAAGACGGGTGACTTTCAGAGCGCTCGCCAAACGCTGAAGCAGGCGTACAAGCTGCGGACACCGGTTGCGACCGACGCCGAGAACATCGAGCAACAGTTGAAGGTGCTGGTGGTGATTTGTCGCGTCGAAGATGAGTTAATCATGGCTGGGAGTGGCGATTACAAGAGGAAGAAGCAACTGTACGAGCGGATGGGGGATGGCGCTTGCAAGCTGGAGAACTACTCTAAGGCCATTGATTACTATCAGAAAATGTTGGAGTGTGCTCAGCTCGCGGGGGAAGCCGATCGTGATTTGATCCCGATCTACGTCAGTCTGTACCAAACGTACAAGGACAACGAACAGTACGACGATGCGTTGGTGTATTTGTGGCAGGAGTACGCGCTGATCGAAGAGGACCCGGAGGAGGCGTACAAAACGCTGTCGAACATAGCGGACGTTTTGAGGCGCAGAAGAAGCCCTGGAACGAAGTGGATGAAATCTACCAGCGCGCTCGAACGCAGGCCAAGAAGCTCAAGTCGGTTTCGAAGGAGCGCGTAGCGATTAAGCGCTGCGTTGCGATGCTGAAGCGACAGGGGATGAAAATGATGGCGGAACGGCTTGAAAAGGAGGCCACCGGGATGGGCATGGATTTGGCGGATAGTGAAGATTCGGATGCTCTAAACGAGACGGCAACATCGATTGAGAACGCTATCAATTCGCTGGACATTGGCGGGTTCGTCGATTTGGAGGCACTATCCAGTTCGGACGATGAGAGATCGAAGGATAAAACGCCGGATGGCAAAAGTACCCGGAAGAGAGGAACAATTTTCAAGGTGAAGAAGAACAACAAAGGAGAGTCGCAACTTCACCAGGCGTGCATCGACGGTAACCTTGTACTCGTGCAGAAACTGCTTGATCAAGGCCATCCCGTGAACGTTCGGGACAACGCCGGTTGGTTGCCGTTGCACGAGGCCTGTATTCATGGCCACAAGGAAATCGTCGATCTGTTGCTTGACCGAGGAGCTTACATGAACGACAAAGGTGGTACCAGTTGCGATGGTATCACTCCACTGTACGATGCTTGCTCGAACGGAAACTTGGAAGTGGTGGAGCTGCTACTTGATCGCGGAGCAAACTGTACCCAGCGAACCGACTCCGGCGATACCACATTAAACGTGCTGCAGGTTTGGTTCGAAGAAGTACAACGAAAGCTCTCCCCCGAGATCGTTTCTCATTACAACACGATCTACCACCGAATCCAGGGCTATTTCGATGTGGCCGGTGTTAAACCAGACGAATCGGCAACCGTTCCCGCCGCAATCCAATCTATTTGTTTGAGCTCCGACTCTGAAAACGACGAAGCACGACCAGTTCGCCCAACCGTTCGCATCTCCGTCAAAAAAGCGCCCAAGCGGCGACCGCTTGCTGAGGTGCACTCGAACTCGTACGTCCTGTCGTCCGACTCGGAACCGGAAGAGCTGGTACGACCTCGCGCCTCGAAACCCGGCCTTCTCGACTACCGAACCGCGATCGAAGCGGTTCGCAAACGCACCAACGCTCAACTGCTCCCGCTGAAGGACCCCAACCCGACACCGCCCAAGCGAACTGCCCACATGCGTCGCGAAGAGGTTGGCGACGATTGGCTGGTGGCCAATGTTAATCCTACCACGAAGCGGCAAAAATTCCCCTCCGACAAGGACTACTCCGAACCATCAGCTAAATCTTCCCGTCGCACCTTGCCCGTTGCCAGCAGCAACGATGCGAACCGCGTACCGCAGCAAAGCGCACCCTCGCACGCATCGAAACCTCGCCAGCAGTGTTCAACCGGCAGCAATCGGGACCAGGAAGCGGGCTCCAGCGTGTGCTCCCGGTCGGTCGGTTCGACCGGATCATCGTCCAAGGAGAGCGTCGCGTCGTCGTCCGTCGATAAAGGATTAAGCGGAACAACGACGGCGCCGAGTTTGATGTTGCCGGCGTCGATGGTGCGAGTTCTGGTGGACGGAGATCATGTTGATGTGCACTACGAGCAGGACCAGCAGACGGGACTCAGCGTCGGGTGGTTGGCCGAGGAGGTGGCCAATCGATATGGAATGTAAGTTGGATTTTGAAATTTTAACAAGTTGATAATTCTGTTTTCAATTAGAACTTTAATGCTGGAAGAATTTATTCTATTCGTTGCCACTCAATATTCCTTCTTGGCTAAATTTGTGGGGGCCTTCCCTATGACCAACGAAGCTATTTTGTGTATTTAGTTCCAAGGGTCCTGATTTTCGGTTCAATGAACAGAAACCACTCACTCATCGCCTATCCATTCGTCGCCTATTCTAACCCGCTAGCATTCATGAGCAAATGATACTCGCAAGCAGCCTCAGCGAACAAATACATCGTGAAATTTTTTGCCTACTCCGTCGCTCGACGACACTCACAAACTACCATGCTCAGCGAAGAGCCATTCTCACAAAACGCCAGCGCGGCAGTCTTTTTGTTTTCCGCCCTCAGTTTGCCATCAATTTGATTTTTTCTTGGTGGATGTTTCTTTGAATGGTGTCTATAATGTTATGAAATCAAAATAAATGCACAATTTAATTGATAACATTGATTTTAGGCAACCCAAATCAATGAGTATAACGCAGCGCATCAGAGAAAAAATAGGTCTATTCCCGTACTGCAGAATTCTGCAATTCTGCGCAAAAACGGCAGCAGAGCGTTCCCGTACTTAGCTGCAACAAAAGTAACTTTTCTCTCAGGCAGAACTTCTGCAGTGAGAGAGGTAGAAGTTGCAGCAAAACCGTTCCCGTACTTTTCTGCAAGCTCTCTCTTCTCTTTCTTGTTGAAAAGTTATTGTGCGATCAGTTCCTAGCTGGACTCGGTCACTGGAAACGACCGGCGACTCAGTGACCGACGAAATAGGCGGCGGCCAGATGCGGGCATAAAAATGTCAAAATCTCTTCCCCCCTCACTTCGTCACACCATCCAGCTGCAGTTTTGTTGACAAACAAACTGAGCACGCGGTCGCATGATGGCGGCATCGAGCCAGAATTGGGGATGATCATGTGATTAAAAATGAAAGTTTTTTCAAGAAAAATAATATTTTTCCGACCGAATAAAAAAATTGCGAGCATGTTCAAACAATTATTTCTGATGTCGGAGAAGTGATGAAAAAGCAAAATTTTAATCCATAATTTTTCTATAAATTTAATTTTTTCACTCTAACTAGGAACCCCTAGGTCTATCCACGACCGTTTCCAATGACCGTGAGAAGATGCCAGAAAATCCAGCTGGGTCATTCCATCTCAACTGTGCACGAAAAAGTGCAAATTTGAAAATTACCCTCTCCGATCCTGCTCAAATTTGGCAGAGCTGTTGATACTATCAAAACATGCAAGAATCCCGAATTTCATCCAAATCGGACCACCCCCTCCATTTTTGTACCTCCCCAAAAAAACGACTTTTAGGCAATTTTTGACCAAACCTCCTAGTTTCAAACGGCGATAGTTCAGGAACCACAAATCTTAGAAGGTCGGTCTTAGACTCAATTTTGAAGGAAATTTGACGTAGAATCCATTTCCGTGATCAAAATGTTGATTAATTTATTTTTTCTACCTGTATTGCGCAATTGAAAACTTTAAACGGCAGTATCTCGAAACACCCCAACTTATTTTTTTTTTGACCTCACCATCGTGTTCCCGGACAATTTTACATAAGAATCACTTATCGACAGAAATGAATATGTTTCGTTCCAGAGATATCGAATTTTAAAGTTTTGTGTTTTCGGGATTACCTACATCAGCTTCATTCGCCGCATCTGCAAGAAGCACACAGGCAGGCTGATCAATAACTGCTACCTGGTGTTCTGAGAGATGATTAATTTAATTTATATTTTTACAATTTTACGCAAATATTTGTTCAAATGGCTAATAGGAAATTCTCGTATGTTTGGCAGGTTAAGTCCTCGCTCTAGTTTCGTCTAATTTGCTAATTTTCACTATTTAAACAACACATTTTCAAAACTTTTGATAGAAACTTGATTGTTCACTTCTTATTGAGCTATTTATCACTCGATTTCAGTTGAAAACGCTGTTAATCAGCTGTAAGTGAATGCCAAATCGCTGATATGGCAACATTAGAGGAACGCTGGAATGAGATGCTGTTCCCCTACCTTGATCAATCTATTTTTGTGAAATGAATATTTATTGGGTTAATTTGAATGCACCGTTATTTACGTGTTGCTAACCGTTTTAGAGTACCTCCGAGGTCATGACTAGGGCCTTTATCATGGGCGGTAGCAAAATAGTGCCATTCAGCAAAAACAGCAGCCGTATTGTGTTCCAAGAATACAAGAATGAAAGATGAAAAAAAAACATTGTTGATCGGACGGTATCGAAATCATTGCAACTATATTTTGGGGAATTAGCCGCTTTGCAGCAGATCAAACTTTGTAATTTTCTTACATTTTTCAGTTTTATACTTTCCAGAAATCCTTTTCCTTTGTGATCGTGCTTTACTAGAGTACAACGTATCAACAAATTTTATTCATTTTAATTCATATTTTTTACTAAATAATGCGCTGCTCGCTCCGTCGGAATCCAATTCTGCCCTTTACTGTGTGTCGTTATTGCTCTGTCCTGTGGGTTAGCACAGAAATTCACTTCATTCAGATAAACGGATAAAGCAGATAAACATTCGTGATTAAACTCCAGTTTCCTACAGTGTTATACAATTAATGTTTGCCCAATTTGATAAAGATTATTTATGATGAAATATTATTTCAATAAATGGCCAGGTAGCAGTTATTGATCAGCCCCGCCTGTGTGCTTCTAGCAGATGCGGCGAATGAAGCTGATGTAGGTAATCTCGAAAACACAAAACTTTAAAATTCGATATCTCTGGAACGAAACATATTCATTTCTGTCGATAAGTGATTCTTATGTAAAATTGTCCGGGGAACACGATGGTGAGTTCAAATAAAAAAAATAAGTTGGGGTGTTTCGAGATAAGGCCGTTTAAAGTTTTCAATTGCGCAATACAGGTAGAAAAAAATAAATTAATCAACACTTTGATCACGGAAATGGATTCTACGTCCAATTTCCTTCAAAATTGAGTCTAAGACCGACCTTCTAAGATTTGTGGTTCCAGAGCTATCGCCGTTTGAAACTAGGAGGTTTGGTCAAAAATTGCCAAAAAGTCGATTTTTTGGGGAGGTACAAAAATGGAGGGGGTGGTCCGATTTGGATGAAATTCGGGATTCTTGCATGTTTTGATAGTATCAACAGCCCTGCCAAATTTGAGCAGGATCGGAGAGGGTAATTTTCAAATGCTGTTCCGCTTCAGATGGAATGACCCAGCTACGAGCTAAATCCACAATACTGCAATTTGGTGTGATGGATGTTGAGTACACGCTTACATAAAATTTGCAAGTTGGGTGAAATGAAGCATTTTATTATAAGTTGTAATGATTTTGGGGTAGTTTTTTATGTCTGGTTTTATTGAGAACGATTTTTTTATGTTCATTGTTCGATGTTCATTTATTTAAATGATATAGCGATTTTTTTAGTGTCAATATTTTTAACTGATAAAAATTGATAACTTAGCCATAGTATTACAGCACGGCTAGTATCCCAACAAAAACTTGTACTATAAAAACAAATTGTTTTTAAAAACTTTTAAAAGACACATTTCTTTTGAGTTTAATAATTTTAAATAAATATTTGATTAGGAATAATTGTTGATCTTCAATTGTTTTTGAATATACCTGGGAATATACTAAATATGTGTGTTAAATAACAGGTAAATTTAATTGGCAAATAATAAATTATACCTTTAACGGTGCTACCAATTTATATTCTTATATGAAGCAGAAAAAAATATGCTATTTTGTCGAAATTAATATTCTTAAATTCTTAAATTCTTAAGTTTTTAAGTTCTTAAGTTCTTAAGTTCTTAAATCCTTAAATTCTTAAATTCTTAAATTCTTAAATTCTTAAATTCTTAAATTCTTAAATTCTTAAATTCTTAAATTCTTAAATTCTTAAATTCTTAAATTCTTAAATTCTTAAATTCTTAAATTCTTAAATTCTTAAATTCTTAAATTCTTAAATTCTTAAATTCTTAAATTCTTAAATTCTTAAATTCTTAAATTCTTAAATTCTTAAATTCTTAAATTCTTAAATTCTTAAATTCTTAAATTCTTAAATTCTTAAATTCTTAAATTCTTATATTCTTATATTCTTAAATTCTTAAACTCTTAAACTCTTAAATTCTTAAATTCTTAAATTCTTAAATTCTTAAATTCTTAAATTCTTAAATTCTTAAATTCTTAAATTCTTAAATTCTTAAATTCTTAAATTCTTAAATTCTTAAATTCTTAAATTCTTAAATTCTTAAATTCTTAAATTCTTAAATTCTCAAATTCTTAAATTCTTAAATTCTTAAATTCTTAAATTCTTAAATTCTTAAATTCTTAAATTCTTAAATTCTTAAATTCTTAAATTCTTAAATTCTTAAATTCTTAAAAGCTTAAATTCTTAAATTCTTAAATTCTTAAATTTTGAAATTCTTAAATTCTTCCCTGGGCTTTGTCATAATGAGTGTCATAGGTTTGATGCTTGTTTGGCAAAGAGTATGATTTGATTCGATGTGGAATTAAAATCGAAGTGTTCACTATATTGCTGAAGCTTCCATTTTTACACATGGACACCACTTCATGCTGCGAGAACCCACTTTGGCGTAGTCTCAGGGCTTAATCGATGGCCGGTAAGCTGTCATCGAGACAAGGAGGTTCTCTGATAGTGGAAGTATCACATTTGTACAATGAACCGCTACATATGTGATTTTTCCCTATCTTAATGTGGGTGTCAGGTTAGGATGCGGGTTTAAAAAATAGTGTTTGAGAATTTAGGATTTTAACTATAAATATCAACTTTTTATACTTTGCCTTTAGTTATTTAGGGACAAAATTAGTAACAGTGAATTTAGTAATTCTATCAGAATCGGTGATTTTCATTCAAGTAGCATAAAAACCATTCTGATTTGTCAACATTTCCATAGAGTCTCGATCAATCAATAGTGAAATGATATCGGACTAAATTCGTTGATCTGTTGAACTAACGGTTGTCGGATTATGATTGTATCGACCATTGTTGCGAATCGAGGATCTACTGGAATTCTGACGAACAAATTGTCGTCTCTTTTTCAATTCACGACTTGTAAAATATCAACTGTTATTTTTTTTTTGTTTTTTTAAAAGAAGCCAGACAGGTTTTAAAAGAAACGTTTTTTTTGGTTAATAATTAAAATGTCGGGGATTTGAGATAAGAGTAGCTTTCGAATAGGTTGCTTTAAATCTTGTATTCAATTCAAGTTAGGTAGTTATCCGCAAATGAATATTTGGACTTATATGAATAATTGAACATTTTGGACTTATGAATAACACACAACTGTGCATTTATTCTAGAGTCAGATCCATACAGCGTCAGTGTTTATTTGGTCGAAGTGTACTAATTCATTGGCAGATCTGGCTCTAGTTGTAATGTACGACAAGACTACTGACGGACGTGACAGGACGAGGGCCCAGTTTAGAGGTTTCGACATCAACGATGTGCGGCTGGATCACCCTCCCAAAAAAAAAAAATCTTAAATTCTTAAATTCTTAATTTCTTAAATTCTTAAATTCTTAACTTCTTAAATTCTTAAATTCTTAAATTTTGAAATTCTTAAATTCTTAAATTCTTAAATTCTTAAATTCTTAAATTCTTAAATTCTTAAATTCTTAAATTCTTAAATTCTTAAATTCTTAAATTCTTAAATTCTTAAATTCTTAAACTCTTCAATTCTTCAATTCTTAAATTCTTCAATTCCTAAATTCTTAAATTTTTAAATTCTTCAATTCTTTAATTCTTTAATTCTTAAATTCTCAAATTCTTAAATTCTTAAATTCTTAAATTCCTAAATTCTTAACTTCTTAAAATCTTAAATTCTTAAATTCTTAAATTCTTAAATTCTTAAATTCTTAAATTCTTAAATTCTTAAATTCTTAAATTCTTAAATTCTTAAATTCTTAAATTCTTAAATTCTTTAAATTCTTAAATTCTTAAATTCTTAAATTCTTAAATTCTTAAATTCTTAAATTCTTAAATTCTTTAAATTCTTAAATTCTTAAATTCTTAAATTCTTAAATTCTCAAATTCTTAAATTCTTAAATTCTTAAATTCTCAAATTCTTAAATTCTTAAATTCTTAAATTCTTAAATTCTTAAATTCTTAAATTCTTAAATTCTTAAATTCTTAAATGCTTAAATTCTTAAATTCTTTTATTCTTTATGTGTGTGTGTGGTCCAATCCAATACCCGCTAACTGGTAGCGAAATTATGAAAAAGTATAATTTGTATCAGACTTTGTATATGCCGAATGCTGATACAACTTATCTCAGTCCCGGGTATTAGGGGGTGATAGCCCTCGCGCTGCTTCCAACGACCCATTTCAGAATGGCAGAGATCCTAGCGGCCCAATTCCGAGGTTGTTGAGCATTGTCCGGCCCCGCCTTAACATAGAAGCAAGCACCAGACGGATCCTTGATCTATCTTAAGACTCCCAATCCCTTTAGGCAAATCAGGGATCAGAGCGTATTTAATATGAGAAGAACATGTTTTATAACCTTCAGATGGCCGACTGATTAGAGTCCCAGACCATCAATCCAGAGGTGTGAGTTCGAATCCCACCTGATTCAGTTTCGTTTTTGTTCCTATTCCTGATTCCAAATTTCAAAGGTACCGACCGGGATTTGATCCCTGAACTTTCTGCTTGTGAGGCAGAAGCCGTAACCATTAAGCCACGGAGCCGGTTTCTTTCATTCTTTTATTCTTTAATGCTTTAATTCTTTTATTTTTTAATTATTTAATCCTTTAATTCTTAAATTCTTGACTTTTTAAAAAAAAAAAGGAACTGAAGATTTCATAAATTTTGAAGCTTTTAAAAAATTAAAATCTGCAGAATTCTCAAATGGTAACATTTTTGTCACCATCTTAGATTAAAGAAAATGTGATATTTTTGGAGAACTGTGGGAGTCATAGAGTCATAGAGAAATTTTTAGAAGAAAATGACACAAATTTCGTTTTTAAATTTTTCTGAGTCACCCTTTGACGAAGATCATCGAGTACGAACTGTATTTTTATTTCCAAATCTCACCCTGATGCAGGAACGGCTGGTTCCATCGGCGCTGTGACACATTGCTCGCATTCACCGCCGGGTACTACTTCAAGTGCCCGCTGTGTAATAGCGACGAAGAGTTCTGGAGCCGGCGAATGTGCGAGACTGGCGGGTTGACTTGTCGGCATGACCTTTGCGTTTTGAAAAAAAACACATATCTGCAACACACACACACACATCTGCAAGGCGTGCCAGCCACGGCTCGCCAGGAAACCCCGCCGACGAGCACCGACGGTGACGACGCAAGTCGGTGCTGGACCAGACGATCAGCAATGTTGATGGCGCGGGGTCAGCACGATGGGATCGGAAGGTGAACCCGCGCGGCCGAGCAGCTGCGAAGGCGGGGAATCCGGAAAAGTCGCAAAAAGAGTAAGTCGAAGCGACGCAAGTCGGTGGTGGACCAGACGCCCGACGTCAGCAACAATGACGGCGCGGCGGCAGGTACGGTTAGATCAGAAGATGATAAGGAGCAGCAGAACCTTCCAGACGGCAGCGAACCCGCGCTGCCAAGCACCGGCGAAGGCGGGTAATCCGGAGCAGGCGCCACCGGTGGCCGCACCAAGAAGTACAAGCCGAGCGACGCAAGTCGGTGGTGCTGATGCTCCCCTCGGACGAGGACGACGACGACGACGACGGCGAAACGGACCCGCAAGAAATGCCCGCCAAGCGCTGCAAGCTGATGGTGGTAATAAAAAGGAGAAGGACCACGTTGGCCAGTTCGTGGCCAGTGTTGTGGCTTCGTCGCGGCTGCTCTCGCTGGAAGAATATTGCGTGGCCAAGAAGGAGATGGACGATCTCCTTTATATGATGGCGCTGGCTCGGCCGAATCATTGAGTGATTTGCTTTTTGTAGGGATTATGGGTTGCAGGATTGAATATGTATTAAATTATCAAATGAGTATTTATTATAAGATTGATATAATTCATAAATAAGAGTTTAGAGCGCAACAAAAAGTGCGCACCTTCATGAATATTGCCTTGTTAGCTGACAGATTGCGGATTGAGTGCGATAGCGCGCTAGCGAGCTGCGAGAGAGAACAACGAGCGAGAAAACAACGAGATGCGCGCGGCCGGCGAAAGAGAGAATGAAGATTGTCAAATCAGTTTTGTGGTTAATTTGTGTGGAATAAGACGTGTTGTTTGTTAATTGCAAAATATCTGTGTATTTATTATAAAAGAAAGTCCCCGATCACGACACTTTTTATTTCTTTTTTTTTCTTTCTAACGAGCGGCGGAGTAAAATATTTGAATTCACAAAGGCCAACCTTATTCGTTGTTTTAGCTTATTTCACATCCTGTTTTGAACGATCCCTAAAGCATGACCGTCAGAATACAAAAAACTCTGTTGACTTTCGACATGATTCGGTTGCTATTGAAATGTTCTCGCGGCGCAATTCCTAAAACATTCGATGTGCGAACTCAATCTCAATCACAAAATACCCCATTTCTGCCTCTTTCTTGATTTGTCGTGTTTTTTTAAATTACAAATTGATTTGTTTTGGAATGGAATTTTTCGAGGAATCAACAATGGGGTTGCTTTTTATCTTTTTCTGCACAATTTCAGTTTGGAGCCATTTCAGATTCAACTTTGTTTCAAGGCCAAATTTCCGATGAGACTCGAAATCAATAATCCATTTTCTGGTTGCAATAGAGCAATTCCATGTCAAATAAGGAATCGGTTGTACCCGACCCTCTCCGATTCCAATGAAACTTTGTAGACATGTTTCTCTACGCTTATATAAGCCATTTTTGTGTATATGCAGCCAGTTACACTCGATAATGACATTTGAGGAGGGCTTAAGTGTTTTAAATATTTTTGTATTTCGTAATTTAAATATTGCTGTATCTCGAAGCCGTTGCATCGTATCAAAAAGTGGTCAAAGGCAAACTTGTAGGAAATTTGATGGGCTTTCCGAAAAATACACTGAAAGAAAAAAACACGCCACTTTTATGAGATTTTTTGATTTTTATGTTTAAAAGTCAAATTTGAGGGTGAGCCAAGATTTTTTTCGTTCAAAATTTTTGTGAAAATAGCCTAAGATGTTACAAAAAGACTCACGAAAAATGCAGGATGGAGCAACGCACCTAAAAAAAATACAAAAATCATTTACTGAAACTGTTTTTTTTTTTCAAAAGTGCTCTAAACATCAAAATTTTCAAAATCCGAACACGAGAGTCGATTCTCTAGACAATTTTACATAAAAGTCTCGACACAGAGAACAGATGTACAGATTGGCTCTAACTTGTGTGTAAACCGTGTAAACTTAAAAAAATGCGTTGCATACAATCATGCATCAAAGAAATTAGAGTGTGCAGGATACGCTTGGCGGCGCCACCGTCACACTTGGCTTAACAATGAAAAGGCTCAATAATTTCGAAAAAAAATTAACCTCGTTTAAATATAAAATTCACTTCAGTATCCAGGTTTTTAAGCGAAGATGGCGTTCGAATGGTGAACGTCCGAAATGTCAAAATCGCGCAGTAGCACCAACATTAGAAAAAAATGTGGCTGTCATGCCATGGCACACTTTTTCCGTAATGTTGGTACCACTGCGTGATTTTGACGTTTCGGGCGTTCACCATTCGAAAGCCATCTTCGCTTAAAAACCTCGATACGTCCAGTTAACTGAAAAAAATAATGCAAAAATGCATTAATAGTAACGAAAACATAACATAAAATTCATTCAAAATGATTTTTCAAGCGACAACTTGAAATAGTTCCTTTACATATGTTATGTCCGATTTCGTTTTGTTTACCTTCTTTGGCGCGTAAAATTGCAACCCTCTGATGAAGGGCAGTCAGACATTGGTCTGATGTCGTTCGTATGAAATGTTTTATGCAGTGATTAGATGGTCCAACGTTCTGCTACTGTAGGCCATCATGATTTTGTAAGTGGCGCTATCTAGGCGGATGGTGCACACCCTAGCTCTTTTCAACGTATTTTGGTTTGAATTTTTACACACGTTTTTCAATTCTGTTTGTTCAATGATATACATCTGTTCTCTGTAATCTCGATATTGACCTTTGTCCTAAGTCCAATCCGTGTGAAGTTACAGTGATTCTAAAAATAAAAATGCTGAAAAATAGGGTTTTTGATGGTTTTTTGCAATTTCTATATGACAGACTTGATTTTTCAGTCTCGAAAATATTTTTACCGGAAAGCTCGTCCAATTTCCCATAAGTTTGCCTTCGACCACATTTCAATTGGATGTATGGGCTTACAGATATTAGCTAATTACATTGCTCATAACTGAAAACATAATATTTTTTCAGTGTAGTATAGTAACCTGGATGCGTTGTCCGATTAGTATAAATTTTGTTTTATTATTGTTAATTATTTTGTTTTGAAAAATATTTTGGGACACAATTATTTGGTCAGGTTTTTACTGAAATCTTTTGTGTTAAAGTCTTAATGAGCATGTTAAACGCAAACAATTACCTTCTTTTTTTTTTGTAAATGTGGACCTCCTAAATTTTGAAATCACTGAATAGCAAAAGCTACAATATTTTATTGATACATTGAAGTTGGTAGTATTTAAAATTGAGGTGAAAAGTCATGGATTGTGATTGAACACTCAATAATATTTTTATCTGAAAAAAAATCTGAATAAAAATAAATTTAAAAAAAGCTTGTGGAAAAACTAAACGTCAAAAACTACGAGGAAATAATGAAAACAACAAAAAAGAGAGAAGTAGCTGGTTTTTGAATAGGTTTGAAATTATCGGGACACATAGTTTGAAAAATATTTTTAACAAAAAATCAATATATTTTTAAAGAGAAATTCGTACTTTTTTAAAATAAATTGAAAAATCATGAGGATTTTTTTTGCGGTATGTTGTTTTCCAAAATGTTTATTTAGCAATTCTATGGTAATATATTGATATTTAGTTAAATTAAAAGTTTGCAAAATTAAGTTTTATATAGAATTTCCAGAGTAATATAAAATATTATACTAAGTAGTTTGTAAACTTTATATTCAATCCAAATTATTTTTTAATCAGTCAAAGATGCCTATTTGGAGTTGGGAGACTGGATTCATGGTGAATTGTCAATAAAAAACTTTATTTATGTTAATTTTTCGGAAGGTGTACAATCTTTTTTTTGCACCTTTTTTATTTTTGTAATAGTATTTGTTATATAACTTTTTAATAAAAAAAACATCTTTTCATGAGCTTTTTGTAGCAAAATGTCTGGCATGAGTTTCTGAACAAAACGTAGTGCTAGGTTTTGTCAAACTTTAAATTGTTTACATGTTTCATCACAAAATGTGCATTGTGTCCAAGGGGTGTAAATCCTTTTTTTACATACTGTATGTCTGGAGAAGCTGGACCACGATGATATTTAAAAAAAGGACAAAATTTAATGAAATTAAACATGCTGAACTGAAATAAAAGCAAAAAAGATCAAAACTTGCTCCTTGTTTTTCCAGACGGTGTGTTTGGACTCAAAATGAGCACTACACAGCCTCGAAATTCCATTCAATGTCTCCTCAGATTCACAAAACTCCACCCACTTCCGATGCAATTCTTCGTCACGCGGAAAACGAAAAAGGCATCTTTTGGCCGCCCATCGTTTAGTATAAGAACAAAAACGCGCGAAACACTTCATTTTTCAATAAAATGTTCTGGAGTTTTTTTTAAAGGTCCAAAAAACCAAATTTCCAGTTTTTGCTTTTAGGTGTTTCTGAAACCGCCTTGAGTCAGGGGTATTAAAAACACCCAAAAAGCAAAAACTGAAAATTTGGTTTATTGGACCTTTTAAAAAAACTCCAGAGTTTAGCTCAATGTTTGAAAACAAATCACTTCAGCTACACAAAATAAGTCACGCTTGAGCTTGAACACAGCATTCTACTTTGTTTACTTTCTTTGCTGTTTCGCAGCTGGAGCAGTAAGGAGCATTCGAAAATCACGTTACTCATTTCGTCTATTCAGCACCCAGGTAGGTACTGTTGAGTAATATTGAGAACAAAATAGGTACTCGGAAAACAAAATTTGCCGATTTTTTTTTATCTACATTTTTTTCACAATAGCTCAATTTTCCAAAATACGTATTTTTTGATTTTGTAGATTTTTTTATATGTTTTAGGGGACAAAAACTTGCAACTTTTGAACCATAGAGAAGGATGGTTATATATTCTGCTACCGAGTTATGAGCTTTAGACAAAATAGTGATTTTTGGAGAAAAATCTAAATTTTTTACATTTTTTTTATTTGTCCGTTTCTCTCAACAATATTTTTTTTAAGTTAAGAAAACTTGCTGCAAAATTGTCTAAGAGAAATTTGCTTAAAAACAGATTCGAAGACAATATTTAGAATTTTTAAGACCGGAAAATTTAACGAATGTTTCATGTTTTAACATTGAAAATCGGACATCGGATATCGACATTAGAAAATAGAGGCTTGTTTGGGTGAGACAAATCTACCTAGATTCAAATCTCTACACGTAGAAAAAAAATTCAGAAATGTTGATTTTCTTTAAACATTAAAGGTTTTAAAACTTAGCACCCTGATTATTGCAAGCGATCGTTTTCAGTAAATCAACTGCGATCTTGATATGATTTTTATTTTATTTTTAAATTGCATTGAATGTCTAAAAAATACTCTAAAATTTGAAAAAAAGAAATGAAATAAAAATTAACTTCAGAAGTATTGGTTGAAATCTTTCGAAATATTAAAGAGAATTAAAAAAATTTCAGTTTAGTTTTAAAATAAGATTTTTTTTTTCTATCTTTTTCCATTTTTTCATGTTCTGCGTTTTTATTTTATTTTGATATTTTTATATTTTGGGCCTCGTGGCGCGGTGGTTAGCGGCTTCGGCTGCCGATCACTAAGTTGCTATGAGGCGCGGGTTCGATTTCCGCCTTATCCTCCTAGCCTTCTATCGGTCCATTTGCGTAAAAGAGGTTTTGGGTGACTCACCACCAGGGCTTGCGAAATTTCGACTTTGTTGGTGATAGCTGACAGAACACTCCAATCGCCTTCACCACGACAACCTGATTTTTACATTCTACTTTCGTTCGTTTCACACACAAAGGAATGAGTGCTACGCAAAGTCACTCACACAATCATTGACTTCCCTCCAGGAGAAAAATCGCTTGGAGAGCGGTAGTTTGACATTCTACCGCGATTCCGATCATCTCTCCAATGATAGCAATCATATGACTCCTGTCACCACGCAGCTTACACTAGGAAGAGAGAGAAAAACGAGAGAAAGAGAAATAGCACGTTGTCTCGTTCGGGCGGCTGCTTGAGTGGTGCTCATTTTTCGTTCGTTTCGTCTTCGTGTTTACGTTCACACGACCGTCGGCAAGCAATGACGGTCATGATAGGCGTTGTGTGTCAGTGATCAAACATCGTTTTGGGAAATGATCGCTGACAAAAATTTCTGTCGAATATCGAGCAGTCCCATTCAGTGATTGATCCCTTTTCAAGCATTGCTCACCACACATAACCTTCGGACGCCTAGAAATGAGCAGAAACTTGCAACAGAGCCAACAAAAGACCCGGGGGTCGTTAAAGTGGATGGCTTTGCTTTTTTTGCAAATTTATATTGAAATATTTGTATAGTTTCAATTTTTTTTAGTCGGGACCCGTGTTGTAGAGGTAAGTGGTAAGTGGTTGCCTCTCATCTAGTCCGCCTGACTTTGATCCCAGACGGTCCCGGTGGCATTTTTCGAGACGAGATTTGTCGGATCACGCCTTCCGTCGGACAGGGAAGTAAATGTTGGTCCCGGTCTAACCGAGAGGTTATGTCGTTAGCTCAATCCAGGAGTAGGAGTCGTCTCCCTGGGTCCTGCATCGGTGGAGTCGCTGGTAGGCAGTTGGACACACAATCCAAAGGTCGTCAGTTCGAATCCCAGGGTGGATGGAAGCCCAGGTGTAAAAAGAGGGTTGCAATTGCCTCAATAATGATATAATAATGCATTTTAAGACACTTTTTTCATTTAAATGTTGAAACCATGGCTCGTAACTTTTCTTTTACTTTTTTTTTTTTTTGCAATCGCTGTTTACCACCCAATTTACCAGTCCTTCATCCAATTTTCCAGCAAACACGGCAAACGACCCCTGCTGAAGCTTATGCGCTCGGACAACAGCCTGTGCGTGGATTCGGAACCGCTCACGACCGTGCTGAAAAACACCGGCCCGGTCATCAAATCGTACGTGATCGAGTACACATCGCTCCGGGGTGATCAGTTCTACGATGACAGCTGCCGGCTTCGCGGTCTTGGTAAGTCAGCACCACTTCAAAAATCTTCAAGTCAAAATTTACAACTTGTAATCCCTCCAGAACCCTTCACCGCGCTAACCAGTGCGCTCAACTTGATGGAAAACACTGGCAAGCTGGTCCTGAAGCGGGATTTTTTCGCGGGAAACGCACGTCACTTTGATCTTCTGTTTGCCGTCGGCTGCCAGGGCAGTGCGAGAGCTCGACGTGTCGATGAATCAGCTCACGGACGCGGAGTTGCAGGGTTTCATTGAGAAGCTTCCGGTGCTGAAGAAGTTGAGCGGTTGAACCTCGCGACGAACTCGCTCACGCAGAAGAGTATCTTCAACATGGCAACTGTGCTGGCGTCGCTTCCGGACGGGTTGATCTACATGGCTGAGCTGGATCTCAGTCGGTGTGCGCTGCTGGATCAGAGCATGCCCCAGTTGGCTAGCATTTGCCAGCGGATGCCACAGCTTCGGGTGCTGCGACTTGCATCGACGTTGATCACGAACTTGGCGTACGGCAAACCTCAGCTGGAAGTGTCGCGTCTCCAAGTGCTGGACGTGTCGGACAACACTCTCAACCTAAAGTCCATCGAGTACATGTTTGCCAATTTGGACACGTGCATTTTGACGGAGCTGAATGGCCGTAAGTTGGGGTTGCTGTCGGAATTTAAGCCAAAGCTAACCGTGGCGATTCAGACGAAAGAGTTCGACATGTTGAGCACGTTGGATCTTAGCCAGTGTGGCCTCACTGATGATGAACTGTCCGCACTGCTGGTTCCACTACGATCCAGTGCCGTGAAGTTGAAACTACTGGACGTGTCCTTCAATCGACTGCTGACAAAGACAAGCTTCGTTGAGGTGTTCCGCACGTTAAATACCCACTCGCTGGAAATGGTCCGATTCGCTGAAAATCCGCTGGTTTTGAAAAACTTGAGTGAACAAATGATGGACGATATTCAGTATGATCGCGACGGATGCTACCCGTACGCGGTGGATTTTATGAGACCATTGCGGTTGACCGAATCAGAGGCAAACACGTTGCTGAAAAAGTTGTCGGATTTTTGGGAGCAGCTTTGGAAGGATCGTGGAGCGGTTTCGATGAACAAATCAACAGTTTTGCTAAGGCAAAATCATTAGTAGGGTCCTAAAAGCTCTATGTTACTTTTACGTACATCGATACAAAACTTTTTTATCATCACTTTTATTATAACAAGAAATAAATTGACAAGACAACATTTATTGATGGATCATTTTTTGATTGGACCGAGCTGTCAAGTAGGACCGTTTCTGTCAAAAATTATTTGAAAATCCATTGCGGTCGTACTAAGTGTCATTGTACTCAGAAAAACAAGCTTTATCGTTGTGTACAATAATATCACCATCTTAAGCTTTAATTTTAGGACCCAATTCTCGGGTTAGTTTAGTTAGCTCCCCTCAAGTGGAGAAAAATGAGGAACAAGTTAATGATGTCCAACTTACACGGACGCCCAAGCCTCCCAAAAAAGGTGGAACGGTAACTTCAACTCGCTGGTTCTCGGGCATTACTCAACCAATCGGGACGATTCTTGTTTCCAGTGATTTGTAAGAATGTCTAGATGATACTAAAATTTTGCAGAACTTGATTTGAACAAATGTGTAATTTCTGCGACAGAAAACATCGATCCACCTTTTTTAAAACAACTGCCGCCGCGGAATTTCTGGCGATTTTTTTTTATTTTTCATTCGTGTAATGCAGCGGTTCTAGCAGGCCAAGGGTGCACCGGGTGGATGATACTGATGATACTCGTCGGTTGACGAGGCAAGGAACATCTCGGGGGGAAAGAGAAGTAATGTGTGGTTGTAGACGGTATTGTTTTGATTCGAGTCAGAGTTAGGGCGACCATGTGCTTGAAAATGATACTTTTTTTTAAGAAAAATAATATTTTCCGGCTGAATAAAAAATTTGCGAGCTGATGTTGGAGAAGTGATTAAAAATCAAAATTTGAATCCATAATTTTTCTATCAATTGAAATTTTTCACACCAATTGGGAACCCACGACCGTTTCCAATGACAAAAATCCACAAGTTTTGAATAATTTTTCATCTGCCCTATAAACTGCCTTGGATACAATCTAAGCTTGTTTGTTACCTCTATTTATTAACTATTGTACTTTGTAAACTTTTATAACATGCTTAGGTAAAAAAAATGTAGCAAAACATCGCGACAGAAGAAATAGCAACAGATAAACACGATCCAACACTAGGGAAGATTTCAGGAGAAAACAATACACAGCAAATAACAGTTAGAGTTTGAATTCAAACTATAAATAATAAAAAAAATGCTTAAATGAAAGTTAATCGGCACACTATCGAGAAATTAAAAGTGAGAGTGTTTGCGTGCAAAAGGAGTTAAACTTTTCGAAATGCCATGGGAACCTTTACAGCAACTGCACAGAAAGTTTAACTCCATGTTGCACACACTCTCACTTTTAATTTCTCGGTAAATGGTTAGGCGCTTACACTTACCTCAAACCTCAAACCCGGCCGAGTTAAAATGCGTAACCGGAAAAGAATGTGTGCATGCCTGGCACGAACACTCAAAGCGTGTTCTAGCGTGTTGCTCGTACTGACTCAGAGCAAGGGTGAGATGTAGGTATAAGGGCAGTGCGTGTTCGTCGGGAACCTGGTGCAAAAGATCGGTCAGAGCCCGTTCTTACACTGAAAATTACGAATTGCGAATTTACCATCAAACTATTAAAAAACGAGATTCTCGAAAAGTACTCGAAAATGGTTGTTGTCACAAGATAGTACACAACGAAAAATTTACTGAGGGTGCCGAAAATTTTAATTATGTTACTGCTGGCAAAAAACGATTACATGGGGACGGCGAAGAGGGAGACCACGAAGCTGAAGAACAAAAGATCTGCCGGCAAGGATTGGATACCCGAAATTTCTCCAAATATGGAGCAGAGTAATTGGCGAGGGCGCTTCACTGTATGATTTCCAAAATGTCGTCAGGCGACGAGAATCAGCTTTTTAGGCAAATAATTTGTCACCCTTTCAAAACATAATCATAAACGCAAAACTACAATAATCGACAAAAACCATTCGCTTTTATTCAAACCCGCCGGAAGATCGCCACAAACTTGTCGCCCTTGTTTCGGGTCACCTTCTTCCCCTCTTCGCTGCTATCGAGCAACTTCTCGGACAAAATGTCCGCCTCCACCTCGGCCTCGCTCAGCCGCTCGAACGCCGGATGCTGCTCGATGTGCTTGCACATCCACTCGTGCAAATCCCGCACGTCCGTCACGGTGTAGATAAGTCCTCCCTTCCGCAGCACGTAGCTGTACTCGCTGAGCAGCGCCGAATTGATGATTCGCCACTTGTGCTTGGCCTTCTTGAAGTGCGGATCCGGATACAGGAAGAACATCTTCTCCAGCTGGGCCTTATGGAAGAAATTAGTCAAGTACTTCATCGCGTTGGTCCGAATGCAGGCCACGTTCCGGTACTGGCCCTCGTGCAACTTTCGCAGTGCATCAATCCGATCCATCACGTAGTCCGAAACCTTCACCCGAATCTCCATCCCAACGGCGAACTTGTCCGGATAAATTTCACCCAGCGTCACCAAAAAGCCGCCGTACCCACAGCCAATGTCCGCAAATGCCACCCGCCTATCTCCAATATCCGGATAATGCTGACTCCATTCGTACTCATCCGGATGGGCTGGACTGCACAAGAAATCATAACATTAAAAGAAATAACACTTCTTTGAAACACGCCGGTTACTTACTACTGGAAGCTATGGTCCGCAATCGGATTGGAATGAGCACGTTGCCGGTAGAAGCGCTTCTGAGGTAGCTTCGTGACCACATCCGACGACTTCTTGCTGTCGACCTCCATCCTGCAAGCAACAATCACAACTAAGAACCCTTAAACCCAAAATTTGGTATGTGTTTTACGTTTCAACAGAATATTAAATTTTCAACAACTTTTTTCCACCAGAACTAGTGGAACGATTAGAATTTTGACAGCTAAATGTTTATGTTTGGCAAGCACGTGTGATACACGTTGAACAAATTTTGACAACGGTCAGTAAATTTCGAACCAGGGGGCGACATCTATATCTCACTACAGGCAGCTCACCCGCAGCCAACATACAAGCTGTCAACTTCGGCACCAGAACAAAAGAACAGCTGTTAGTTTCGGAACCAAAACAAAGCTACTGCGCACTGTAAAAAAAGTACAAAAAATGTAGGCATAAAATGAAAATAAATTAATTAATGTTTTTATGTAAAATTTTACCGCAATGTACGTTTAAAAGTTAGTTTATGTTTTTGAGGTGATTTTTATCAAATCATTTGCAAAATAAACTGCTAAAGTTGGGATTATTAAGCACACATCGGGCCGATGACCTCATTCAATGTTGTACTTTTATCACATGAAACGTTTAACTTAACTACTGTGTAATTTGACTTATACTACAGCAATTGTTATAACAAAAATTGAATTATTATTCTAAATAATATTTTAGTTTTCACTGTGCACAGTTTGCGCGCGTTATACACTGAAAATACGCCACGCGTTTGATTCAAGTGTCCAAACACTTGAATGATTGAATAAAGCCACATCATAGATTTAACTGGATTGTGTTTCAACATCATTCCAAACCATTATCAAATGCTAGTGCTTGGGCGATTGAATTTTTGGTATTTTTTGACATGTTATTGTCATTCGGGTGGCTCAAGCTTTTCAAGTGTTTTGCTCATGAATTTGTCCCACTACCTTTAACTATTCAAAGTGAAGAGCAAAACACTTGAAATTGATCTTAAGTTCTATCCAAAATAGGCACTATTCAAAGTCAACGTGAAGTCCACATGAATTTAATGTGTTTCCGGCCAGCCGGCGCAATGGTAGCGTGCACGACTAGCAAGCGAGAACCTGTATATCGCTTGTACGTACTTTTATTTTTCAACCCCATTTAAAATTCAAGTGTTTGGCTATTGACATTATTTCATGGCCAATCACCGAAATTTCAAGTGGGAAGGTTCCTTGGAGTAGAAAGAGGTTTGGGTGCTCTCCCCATTCAAGCCTTCGGACTCCTAGCATATGGAGCCAACTCCAATTCAAAAACATGGTTCGAAATTTGTTCGCATCAGTATCACCACCTAGCGTGGATGCCTGAAGTTACTACACTGTTAACTTTGAATATTAGACAAGATAATGTTGTACACTGAAAAAAAACCAACATAGCAAAATCAAATGCTTTTTCACGTGAGCTACTCCAAAAACCAACACGTTAAAGTCACGTGTTTTTCTTTTGACTATGATGTGTTTTTCATCGCAAATGCATGAGAGAACTCTTTCGATTTCAACCATTTACAAGTCATTATACTATCATATGTTGCTCACCATGAATTCACATGAATTTCTCATCGATTTGCCCCATTCGTCTTTTCCCTTGATTTTGAAGTGGAAATCACGTTAAAACTAAATGTTTTGGATATGAAATTGGAGTGTTGTAAAGTTGCTCCAAATTGATTAGGCAAGATGGCGAAAAGTAAAAAGTCGTGATTGGAGCTCTATGTTTTAAAATAAGTTTAGTTTGTCTTTTTTACAAGAAATCCTAGTTTTGATCATTGTAAGTAAGTATTAGTCATGTATCAAGTAAGGCTAGCTAATTTTTTTTTTAATTTTTTTTCAGAAGCACTTGTTCCGGGGCCACATTTTGAAAATGTTCCTGCGGATAGGATTGGGATGCGGGTTTGTGGTGTTCGTGGCCTTTGAAAGTCCCAAACTGTGCAACAAAGAAATTTCGCGGAAAATACGTCGGGCGGTGGCCAGTGGCAGGAGAACGGCAAAGAATGCCGAACCACCGGATTCCAAACGGTGGCGTATCGTCCACGGACCGTTAGTCATGAAGGACAACAAATGGTTTCAACCGTCACGTGATCCGGTAAATTTCCCATCCCAACCCGCAAATATTTCACATCCTCTAACCACTTTTTTCTCCTCCACACACAGATTCATTTCTAAGGTCAAAATCGACAAACCTGACCCGGAGTCCCGGACCATAGAAGAGTTGTACAACTTACTGAACGAGCGCCTCGCCGGGTGGACCATCACGATGGTCGAGAACGGCAACGGAAGATACAACGTTGGAATTTTGAATTTTAGTTGTGTGAGTTGGATCCAGTGGTTTAAGTGTAATATTTTTCGAGTAAAATGTGTGAAAAATAAATACATTTAAAAGATATTGTTTTATAATCAATGGTCAATCAATCAATCAAAGAAAAGAAAGAAGAAAAAAAAATACGTGCAATCCACTTTACTCTCATAAGAATTCCATGTGATTGTCATGTGTGATAACATGTGAAGGTGCCATGTTTTTCATTTCATTTTGATGGGAATTTCACTTGAGTTTACTTCTTCGCCGGATGATTTTTTTTATGTGACTTTCACATGACATTAGCATGCTAAGTCGTATGGGGTGGATTCATGTGGGAAACATGTGATATTGCTATGTCGGTTTCTTTCAGTGATATAACACACGCTACAGGTCACGCACACTAATCTGATTTTGAATAAGTGGCATAATTTTTGAATTGACCGTTGCTACTGGTTTATTTTTGTTTTCAACTTATTCCCTAGCGTAAACGAGTTGCATACATTGTGTAAATATGTAAACAGTCTCCTTAAATTGGGTTGGCGGTAATTGATATGAAAAATTACGTATGTTTATAAATTAAATTTCTAAAATTCTTTGGGAGTGATAATGCGTGTTACAAGTTTTTCTTATTTTTCCGTAAAATAAGTGTTTCGGTGTTACTCAACAGATGGCCAGTTGGCCTGGCTTCAGCCCCAGTTAGACCCGGTGGCTTTTTTCGAGTTAAGATTTGTCTTATCCGTCGGATGGGAAAGTGAACATTAAAATGTCCACCCAAACAAATGATTGGACTTGGTTTCTGGGACCATTCTGCACCTCTGGGCCGAGTTTCAAAACATTTTAAGTTATTTTTGTGCAATATAGTTTCCCTTGACTTAAAATTCCCTGATGTAGGAGTTTTTTTTTTAAATATAAAGGTATAAACTTGTAAATAGTATACTCAAGTCATTTGACTTAGGCTTAATCCGGCTAAGTCAGTGCTGTAAATCGTTTTTATATCATTCTGCTACATGTTAGTACAAATTAAAACCACGACCAGTAATGTTTTGGAGTTATAAAATTGAAACTTTGATCTTTTCCTACGCATTTTAAATGCGATATCTCCTTAATTTCAACTCGAAACACTAAAACTGACCATATTCAAAATTTCTGCCGGCAAATATTTTGAAACTCGGCCCAGAGGTGCAGAATGGTCCCAGGAACCAAGTCCAATCATTGGTTTGGGTGGATTTTTTAATTCATAATAACGGTCTGTGAGGGAGTCCAGGTGTAGGAGTCGTCCATGGGTCCTTTCTCGGTGGAGTCGCTGGTAGGCAGTTGGTTCCTAGGTTCGAGCAGAAACATGCAATAGAGACCACAAAAGACCCGGGGGTCGTTAATGTGGATGGTTTGATTTTTGACATAGGACTATGTCTTTACTTACTATATTGGGGGGCCAGTTCAGAAATTCGATCCAAAGCGTCACTTTTAAGCGTTAAAAAAGGGGACATTTTGAACGCTTATATCTTTTTTCCCTGTGAATCAATCCAGATGGTTGGACCACCAATCGAAAGAGGAAGACTTCAGCTATTGTTTAACTACATAGATAGTCTGACTAAACATAGTTAAAGCACTTAAAACATGCAATCAAAATGAGTAATTTTTCAGTACAAATCGGACAGATGACCAATCAGAGCGAGCGTATGCATTCGAGACCGCGCCCCTTTTGTGCCGTTCTCCAGCTGTGCCGCTATTTAAGCAGAAAATTTCGCAAAAGCAAGTCACTTTGGAACGAGCACTCGAACTGTGCACGTCGGGCCGGCGCGGAGCAGCAGCAGCAGCAGCGGCCAATAGAAGAAGAGGACCGGCAACCAGAAGGAAGAATGCTGGAATGCAGAAGGAGGAAATTCGAGCGAAGCGGACGGCGTGGAAGTCGCTATGATGCGGCGGTTCTCATGAAAAATGGCCAATTCGACAGTGGTGGCCAAAACCAGGAGTGGCCGGTGGCCTCAAAGAAGGTTCCCCCGGGGCCTGGGGGGACATTTACAGAAACATACGAGTTGTGGCAATATGGGTATCAAAATTCATGGTTTTTGATACTGAACATAATAATGGCCATTTCGACAGTAGTGGCCACAACCTGGAGTGGCCGGTTCCCTCAAAGAAGGTTCCCCCGGGGCCCGGAGGGTCTTTAACACAACCATACGAGTTGTGGCAATACGGATATCAAAATTCATGGTTTTTGATACTGAACATGAAAATTGACATTTCGACCGTAGTGGCCACAACCTGGAGTTGCCGGTGCCCTCAAAGAAGGTTCACCTTGGGAGAACATTTATGACAATTTTGCCGACAAATCTATGAAACAAAATAAAATAATCTTATTTCAGATTTCACTAGCAATCCACACATTCAAATTGTTTGGTCCTATGTCTTTCGGTTATGTCTCTGACATACCATCTTGAACTTTTTTTTTGATCCCACTTTTCATACGATTTTTGAGTTCAGGTATTATAACCATAAAAATGGTTATATGGGTTGAAAAATTTGTATGAAAAGTGGGATGTTGAACTCAGAGAATCATAATATTTGGTTAGGATGAGGGATCCTGGAGAGTGCCTTGGGTTGGATTACGCCTAGCGATTACGATTACGTTGGTCGCTACAATTTATCATAATAATAATTTATTTTATTATGTTTTTATTGATTTAAATTGAAGATGATTAAATAAATTAAAACGTTACTTAATCCACCATTAGGTGGTTGGTGCCTTCCTCACATTTTGATTGTAATGCTAGGTAATATCTGAGATCCGGCCTTCACAAAGTTCATAAATAACACTTAGGTGCTTATAACTTTTGAAAGGGTCGTCAGATCTTCAATCTACTGAACTCGTTGGAAAGGTCTTTTGATTACCTATCCAACAACAGGTCGCATGATAGATCCGGACAACGTTTTTGTCAAAATATATGAAATCCGGCTTCTAAAAAGTTCATGAATAACACTTAAGTGCTTATAACCTTTGATAGGGTCGTCAGATCTTCAATCTACTGAACTTGTTGGAAAGGTCTTTTGATTACCTATTCAACGACAGTTCGCATGATAGATCCGGACAACGTTTTCATCGAAATATATGAGATCCGGCCTCTAAAAAGTTCATAAATAACACTTAAGTGCTTATAACTTTTGATAGGGTTGTCAGATCTTCAATCTACTGAACTCGTTGGAAAGGTTTTTTGATTACTCATCCAACGACAGGTCGCATGATAGATCCGGACAACGTTTTTGTCAAAATATCTGAGATCCGGCCTCCAAAAAGTTCATAAATAACACTTAAGTGCTTATAATTTTTGAAAGGGTCGTCAGATCTTTAATCTTTTGAACTCGTTGAAAAGGTCTTTCAAAAACCTTTCTAAAAATGTATAACATGACGAGGTTTCTTACAAAAACCACCCTTTTTACAATCTTCCGGACTTTTGTTAAAATCGTTTTTTAGCATAACTTTTGAAGTACTTAACTAAACTTTATCATTTTCAATAGCGACTTATGGGACCCCAAGACGGATCAAATGAGACCAAAACGGTCAAAATCGGGTCAGCCAGTGCCGAGATAACTCAGTGCATTTTTTTTTATCAACATCCCACCACACACACAGACATTTGCTCAAAATTTGATTCTGAGTCGATATGTATACATGAAGGTGGGTCTAGGAGATCGAATTAAGAATTTCGTTTTTGAGTGATTTTATAGCCTTTCCTCAGTAAGGTGAGGAAGGCAATAAAACAAAATAAATGAAAATTATACAACATTCACCATAAACAAAATTTGTGTGCAGTAAACCTTTTTACAAAAAAAAAACTTTTCAAATAATCCCCGACCAAAAATTGCTTACCTTAGTGAGTGCCGAACGTCGTCACTCAATGTTGTTTGCTGTTGGTGCGAAAAATAGACATTAAATTTTAATCATTGTCAACATAGTCATCAGGAGCAAAAATTACGTCTCGTTAGTTTTAGTGCAAAGGAAGATCAGTCAGCAACTTAGTAGTTAAATATGCTCAAATTCTGAAGGAACTCAAACGTTTTTTATGTGCACCATGATCTAAATTGCGAATTTCGGAGTAAGGTGGCTGATCTAGCTTCCTGAAAAAGGTCAAGGTACGTCCAAGCGATCCTAGATATACCATTCAGCGCCTACAGAGTAACAGGTGGACATATGAATGAACTTTTTCCTGAAAGCAATATACCCTCCCGAGGAAGATTATGTAAAATGTTTAAAAATCAGCGCAGAATGTTCGCGTTAACTATGTCGGTTGTTTGCTTATACGATTTGTGTGGTTGTGAGAACGGGCAAAATTGAGTATGTTTTGGAGTGTTTTCATGTACGAAAATGAGTGACTCTTGTTTGCTCATACGTTCTAAAACAAAACTTTTTCGAGAGTGTTGCTGCTGGTGAAGGCGAACGAAAAACATAAACAGAAAACAAAAACATTGAGCATCTTTGTGTTTGAGGGGGTGCAAGAGAGAGAGAGAGAGAGAGAGAGAGAGAGAGAGAGAGAGAGAGAGAAAGAAAAAGAGAGCTTGCTTAGGATTTTGTGAGAGTAAATGTGTTGTGCCATGGTTTGTGTAATATAACGACTGTGCTAAAACGTAGCGCCAATCTGGAAATAATCTTCACTGAACCTTGATTTTTGGCCGTGCAAATCTCGCTTTTCAACATTTTTCAGAGATTTCCATCACACAGAAAATATACACGATTCCATGTTTTGAGGAACTCATACCGCGTATCTCAGCTGGTTCTCGTGCCAGATGGTCGCTGCCGGAGGAACTTCTACGCAGACATTCCGAGGCTGGAACTGTTTCGCTGGTAGAGGGGTGCTTGTTTATGGCTGCAGTAGTCTGGTCCGCGGTTTCAGATGAAGAGGTTTTTTTCTCTTCACAACTTATTTTTATTAGGTCCTTTTAGGTGCTGCGACCAGGTTAGGACCGAGGATCAAAGGACAACAAATAATAAATAATAATAAAAAAAAACCGTAACTGAATTAGATGATCATTTTCTCGTGCCATATGTCAGCAAGTGTGCGATCACGTCAATCTGTTCCTCGGTTGTCCTGCACTGCCTCAAGCGAACTCTGTATTCTCGGTAAATGGCCCACAGCTCCGACTCGCTGTACAGCATCCGTTCACCTTGTTGCTCCTTCGGGGCTGCACCGGCGCCGGCGCAAGTATTTTCGCTACTTCTTCCTGCGGGACGAGGATGTTTCTCTTCCGGTACCGCTCCAGGTACCTGCCGGAGTCTGTTTGTCCTTCTTCCATGCTGGCGGCTTCAGCTTGGACGCCTGCTGCCTCGACTGGATGAACTGCGCACGTTTGGGACAGCTACGGTAGCTTCCACCAGATGGCGTGTACTGCCAAGACGTCCAGCTGATGTTCCGTCTTGAACAGCTCCTTGATGTAATCCGGTTCCACGTTCGGGAGACCTCGCATGACTACCTGGTGCGATCTCACACTGCGCTTTCCGTGCGTGTAGAACTGCACCTTGTTCTTCTTCAGGTGGGCTTGCACAGTGTCGAAGTCGTCGCTCGAGAAGCACGTAATTTTGGTGCCGTACCGCGTCATTTTGTAAAAGCAAAGAAATCCACTTTAACGACCCCGGGTCTTTTGTGGGCTCTGTTGCAAGTTTCTGCTCATTTCTAGGCGTCCAAAGGTTGTGTGGTGAGTCACCCAAAACCTCTTTTACGCAAATGGACCGACGTTTTACTTCCTTATCCGATAGAAGGCCAGGAGGAACCCGCGCCCCATAGCAACTTAGGGGTCGTCAGCCGAAGCCGCTAACCACCGCGCCACGAGGCCCTCCAGTTTGTGTTCCGGCTGGACATCACATGACAACATCACCTTCGCAAGGCGGGCAAAGCACGTTTCTTTCACCACCAGCGGCGGCTGCTTCTTATCCCCGGCCGACTTGCCGGATGCTGGTTCCACGGGGATGGTTTTTTTCTGCTGCTGGGTTCGCATTGTAGTTGCTCTCCTCCGCTAGCGGGCTGAACTTGTTGTTGCTGAGCAGTTTCTCCACGTCCTGGCCATCGTCGACGTTGATCTCCTCCTTAGCCTTGACCACGGTACGAAATTCGCCTTCGTCCTCTCCTCCTCCTTCGGAATCTTCCACCTCCATGTCTGTCGCCGCCTGCATCCGGTTTCTCCCACACACTTTTCTTCAAGGCCACGTTCCAGTAGAACGGACTTCCATTCTCAGCCCTGTGCTCCGTCCACTCACTCTCCACAGTCGCGGCCGCCGCCATGGTCGTCGGCGAAAGTTAACAAAACACCGTCAAAAACGCGCTAAGCTAGCTCGAAAGACGACCAAACCCAAAGAAAGTTGAACAGGGAATGAGATGCAGAGGTTCTGCGGTCATCGCTTTAGTAACCATCCTTAACGTTTAAGACTAGCGGCGTCCTTGGCGTTGATGGCGTGGGGAGTTTTCATGGCTCCAAGGCTCCTGCATACGACGGGAGTCCTTTTACGATTGGAAATAGGCAGATGCGCACGCGACCTCCAGTGCCTAGGCCGACCAATCCAAAACAAAATTGCACCATCCTCCGGGATTCTGTCGTTGTGGGGTGCTTGAATAGAGTCAGAGCTCTCGGGACACCCGAATGTTGGTTGTTGGTGAGCTTCGTTATCGCATACACTGAATGGTTAGCCCAATCCCACTTTATCGAGAAATTAAAAGTGAGAGTGTGTGCAACATGGAGTTAAACTTTCTGTGAAGTTGCTGTGGAGATTACCGTAGCACTTTGAAAAGTTTAACTCCATGTTGCACGCACACACTCTCACTTTTAATTTCTCTATAGTAAGATGGTATTAAAATACTGAAGTGAAACAATTCTTCGTTAATTATTGTTGCCAACGGGTTACAGTTGGAGCAAATGTAAATTTCCGGCTAGTTCCCTCCTTGACTTGATACATAGTTAAACTAACAAGTTATCGTACCCAATAGAGTTATTTACGTGCGCATGTATTGCGTGTACGTACACGAAAAAAAGTGAGGTTAAATTTTGTCTGGCCAGCAAAATCAAATGGTGCGCTAGTGTGCGTACGCGAAACGTCATAAAGCTCTATAAAACAACAAATTACAAAAATTACTAAAACAATTGCTTCTCAAACACTTTCAGTTTGTTCACCTTTTGATCTTCTACGGACCAAATCAAATCGAAATACGAGCAGTTTAATCTAAAATAAAACTGAAGAATTTAGAGTCCCTATTCAGCACGTGTTTTGTTGAGACAAACGATACAAGCACCATGTTGTTGTTGTTGGAAAATCTGACAGCCGCGCCCGTTAGGTCGAAAGGGTTTAGCCGACTAGGTAGACTCGATGGTTCTATCCCTGACTGAAAAGTCCGTCAGACGTCCGTCGTTTGTCGTCCGTGCAATCGAACGACGTCGCACGACAATGTCGTGCGACTTTCGCACGAATGTCATACGTTTTTGCACCAAAATGTCGTATTTGTCGTGCGATCGATGATCGAAATTGTACGACATTGTCGTACGACATTCGACCGACGTCGTACGGTTTTGTTATTTAGAATGTCGTGCTATTGTCGTGTGCTGTCATTTCGGTTTTTTAGGTTATGTTGCAGTTGAAAAACTGTTTGTTTAGTTTTTATTGTTTTTTTTTTTTATTCAAGCTGTCAAAAATTTACAAAAAATATTCACTTGTTCACCTAATTTCACTTGCGTTTTGCTGATTCTTCTCCAACTTGGCTTCCTTCGGGATTTGCCTTGACCGCAGCTTCCGGCTTGGATGTTGGTGTTCTTCTGAGGCGGCTGTGGCAGCATCTTTGTCATGTTGGACTTTTACTCCTCGACGAGCTGATCAAAACCCGGCTGCGACGCCAATCTTGGATCTCCGACGGATTGATGTTTACCGGAGTACGAGACAACGGACTCGGAGTACGAGTCCGAGAAAACGTGGCTGCTTCCGTGGGTTCTACGACACGTTTCCGGCAGGATCAGATTGGAACATGTTTGTTGCCTGAAAAATATATCATCAGTCAACAATTGGGTACTAAAGCCCTATCGTAATTTTTATGTACAATGGTAAAAAACACGATTAAAAACCATTTCTGATCACTTTTTTCATTTTAATGCAAAAAAAAAAAATTGACAAGACAACATTTTTTTCGATGGATCAACTATGGTCCCCTTGGAACGAGCTGTCAAGTAGGAGCTTTTCTGTCAAAAAGGACCGCGAGGTTCATTTTTCAAAATTAATTTAAAAATCCATTTTAAACTCTGTGTGGTCGTACAAAGGATCATTGTACTCAGAAAAATACGCTTTATCGCTGTAAAAAATAATATCAGCAATCTATGCTTTATTTTAGGACCCAATTGGCAAGAATTTATAAATTAAATTCTGATTTCAAAAATAATAATAATGTAATTTCAAGACAATAAAATTTCATTTTTATTTTTATTATTTTTAAACCGTAAAAGAAAAACTAAATTTATAAATTCTCGCTTACTTTTACAAAAGGTCCTATGTACATAGGAAACCCATGGCGCATTGGTTGTTATGAAAAAGTAATCTAGAAATATCAAAATTTAAACATTTAAAAACAATTATAAATGAAGACATCTAAAAAATATTAATTTAAAAACATATAAAACTCAAATTATTGCAAGTAGTTTCAAAATCCGAAAATATAATTATTATTTAAAAATTGTACCAAATTTGAGAATGCTTAAAAAAAATAATGATCAAACGTTTACAAATTTCAGCATTTTTGTATGACCCAATCTCATCAATCAAATCACCATCATCATCAAATTCTATAATTCTAAAATTCTAAAATTCTGAAATTCTAAAATTCTAAAATTCTAAAATTCTAAAATTCTAAAATTCTAAAATTCTAAAATTCTAAAATTATAAAATTCTAAAATTCTAAAATTCTAAAATTCTAAAATTCTAAAATTCTAAAATTCTAAAATTCTAAACTTCTAAAATTTAAAATTCTAAAATTCTAAAATTTAAAATTTAAAATACTAAAATTTAAAATTTAAAATTTAAAATTTAAAATTTAAAATTCTAAAATTCTAAAATTCTAAAATTCTAAAATTCTAAAATTTAAAATTTAAAATTCTAAAATTTAAAATTCTAAAATTTAAAATTCTAAAATTCTAAAATTCTAAAATTTAAAATTCTAAAATTTAAAATTTAAAATTCTAAAATTTAAAATTTAAAATTTAAAATTTAAAATTTAAAATTCTAAAATTTAAAATTTAAAATTCTAAAATTCTAAAATTTAAAATTCTAAAATTCTAAAATTTAAAATTCTAAAATTCTAAAATTTAAAATTCTAAAATTCTAAAATTCTAAAATTCTAAAATTCTAAAATTTAAAATTCTAAAATTTAAAATTTAAAATTTAAAATTTAAAATTCTAAAATTCTAAAATTTAAAATTCTAAAATTCTAAAATTCTAAAATTCTAAAATTTAAAATTCTAAAAATCCAAAATCCAAAATTTGAAAATTTAAAATTTAAAATTTAAAATTTAAAATTCTAAAATTCTAAAATTCTAAAATTCTAAAATTCTAAAATTCTAAAATTCTAAAATTTAAAATTCTAAAATTCTAAAATTTAAAATTTAAAATTCTAAAATTCTAAAATTCTAAAATTTAAAATTCTAAAATTTAAAATTCAAAATTTAAAATTCTAAAATTCTAAAATTTAAAATTCTAAAATTCTAAAATTCTAAAATTTAAAATTCTAAAATTTAAAATTTAAAATTTAAAATTTAAAATTCTAAAATTCTAAAATTTAAAATTTAAAATTCTAAAATTTAAAATTCTAAAATTTAAAATTCTAAAATTTAAAATTCTAAAATTTAAAATCCTAAAATTCTAAAATTCTAAAATTCTAAAATTTAAAATTCTAAAATTCTAAAATTTAAAATTCTAAAATTCTAAAATTCTAAAATTCTGAAATTTAAAATTCTAAAATTCTAAAATTCTAAAATTCTAAAATTATAAAATTCTAAAATTCTAAAATTCTAAAATTCTAAAATTCTAAAATTCTAAAATTCTAAAATTCTAAAATTCTAAAATTCTAATATTCTAAAATTCTAAAATTCTAAAATTCTAAAATTCTAAAATTCTAAAATTCTAAAATTCTAAAATTGGGTCCTAAAATGAAGCTTAGATTGCTGATATTATTGTTTACAGCGATAAAGCTTATTTTTCTGAGTACAATGAACCTTTGTACGACCACAAAGAGTTTAAAATGGATTTCTCAATCAATTTTGAAAAATTAACCTCGCGGTCCTTCTTGACAGAAAAGTTCCTACTTGACAGCTCGTTCCAAGGGGACCATAGTTGATCCATCTAAAAAATGTTGTCTAGTCAAAATAATTTTTGCATTAAAATGAAAAAAAGTGATCAGCAATTGTTTTTAATCGTGTTATTTACCGTTGTACATAAAAATTGACATAGGGCTAGTTTCAAACCAACTTACTCGCTGTAGGTTATAATGAAAACATCACCCCAAGTTTCAGCGCCCTCTAGTGGGGGGTAATTTTGACGTTTGATTGCCTATAGGGTTGTTCTTCTCAACAGGAAAAATTAAATAAAATTAATTATTTAATAATTAATAATAATAATATTTTTTTCGCTAAACATAATTTCTTCACAGCGTATGATAATTTTGAATTCAAAGAGAGCAAGTGATAAATCATCACGTGGGCAAGTGTGAGTGTTTTGTATTTTGAGAGAGAGAACAGCGAATCGATTGGTAAAGTGTGCGAGTGTGCGTGTGTTTGTTGCAATATTTTGTGTATTTTGTGTTGAATGGATGCAACAGCGAGAGCGAGAGGTGATGAAGAGCGAGGAACACAAAGTGAGAGAGGAACATTCACGGAGGAGGAAGCGTTAAGCAGAGAGTAAGCAGTAGAACTGCTGCCAGAGACGTTTGTTCAACAGAGCAGTAAAGAAGTCTTCACAGTCACGGCATACAGTTGGATTGCGTTTGTGTGTCTCTCTTTGTCCAGAAAGTTTTCATATATCCTAAGCAAAAGTGTAGAGGCCACTTCTGCTGCGAAGGCACTTCCGTGGGCGTCCTGAACCGAAACAGGAAGTGCTCCCCCCTCCCTCGGGTGGTTCCTTAAGGATCGATCCCAGAGTGTAGCCAAGAGAGTGGTGTTTGTGGTGTAGAGAAGTGGCCCAGGAAGAAAACGAAAAAAATCAACAGCAGAAGGGAGGTGCCCTTGACGCCAAGAGAAAGAAAAGTGGATTAGCAGAAAATCGCCATTACAGTTTTTCCTGGAGAGTTTGCAGGAAAAGTGGTGTGATCCGCCCCCCCCCTCGCGCGAGTAAGGAAGAGCAGAAAGTGTTCCAGGGAACGGAAACAACGCAAACGCTTTTCTTCGCGAGGAACCAAAAATCAACCCTGAACAAAAACGATGACGCAGTTTTTGTTTTGATCAATTTCATCTTTTTTCGCTGCTTTTTTCTTCAAAACAACAGAGAAAAAATATGAATATTGAGTGCACAGTAAGAGTGAGTATTAAGCTTCGACCATTTGCTCTATTTTTAGCTTAAATCGAGATTTTGCACAAAAATGGCTTCAGAGAGGGTGGTATTTTTCCATCTACAGTCAGGGGGAAATTTCACCACAGGGCCCATCCTCCCCCGGTTGCAGGAACTGACATTGTGACGTTCTCATTGAGAATCAATAGGAGATAAGGGAATTCAGTAAGTGGAAAAGCTACCCAAATTTTCATTTCTGGGGCCCCACTTATCGTCTCTTTGTCCTTCATCCAATCTGTTTTTTCCAAGTCGTCGTTTTTTTTCCTCCGTCAGCCCCATGGTACCAACACCAAGACATTCCAAGCTCTCTGTATTGGTACCGCGATGGCACCAACACATTCAAGATGTTTGGCACTGTGGTGAGCAAAACATTGACTAAACTGTTGTTTGTTAGAACCCCCCCCCCCTCCTCCTCCTCCCACCCTTCTCATGCAACCAGAGGTTCCATCACGGAACACCTTCTGAACTGCGTATGGTGGAAAATAACGCGATGGAGAAGGCTTAACAAAGGAGGGGGGGGGTGTATTGAGGTGTGAGTGTGCAAAGTGAAAACCAGCTGAAAACTGTGTGCATGTAGTTACGCGAGCGAACGGACTAGGCCTGGCAAAACAAAGAGACGAAAACATGACGACGACGAGGATGGCGAAGTAACGGGGCTGGACTGCTGTTTGTGGTGGATCGCCAGTGGGCCAGCCAAACTAAGGCAGTCGCAGTTTTGTTGCTGTTGGATATGACCAAAACAAACCTTCACGGATCACGGGGCACGGTTTAGTTGGTGGGTTCGGCTGGAGGTTTGGAGAAGCCACCAGAAGGATGGTATGATGGGCTTGTCAACATACAAAATAAAGGAGGTTCGATTCAAAGATTTGAGGAAATCAGACCAGGAAAGATGCAACTAGTTGAGAGTAGAATAAGGTTACAGATATTCTGACATAAGTATTTCGACACCTTTAAAACAACGGTGTTTTAAACTACTGTACATCAAGGTCCGACAAATTTGATAAAAGTTAAATACGGTTAGACAGGGCTTCGGTAACCAAGCCAATTCTGCTCTTTTAAAGTACTTTTGAATGTCTGAAAGTAAAAAAAATACATCATTTATAATTTAGCAAGAGACTTGCTTGTTCACTTTTATTTGAGCTGTTTATTACTCACATATTATGTGAGTAATGTGTAGTCAAAAACACATTATGAAAGCTGTATGTAATTCATGTTGCTGATAGGCCGATAACACCGACCAACAAAATTTCTGCGCAGGCTTACCTTAAGTTTGAGGTCCCAAGAAACACGTACAAATTGAATTTCAAAAAAAAAAATAGGCAGGGCCGAATGGGTTCTCTCCAAAGTTTATATAAAGAATTAGTGCTGTTTGCTTCTTCCACATATTGCATGAATTTTTTGCTTATGTGCAACAGCGACGAACCGCCCTAATTTTCCATACAAACTTTGGAGAAAAATCATTCAGCCCTGCCCTAATATTTTTGAAACAATCAAAGCAGTGTTGAAATTCGAGCGAGAAGAAGGAAAGTATTTCTCGCTCGCGAGCGAGGGAGAGAACTTGTAGTACTTTTCTCTTCTCGCTCGCGCTCGCATTTTCATTCGCGTTCTCGCTCTCGACGCGAGCGCTCGCGAGCGCCTCTGGCTAGCCGTTCGTCCCATGCTAGCAATTTGTTTATCAGGCTTATGAATACGGACTAGGCGATGGTATAAAGGTGTAACTTCAATCGCTGTGTTGTTTTTTGTTCGTTTCTAATACGTTCAACTTCTCGCGAACGGGCAATTCTGGCTAGCGAGAAAGCCCGTTCGCGAGCGGAGGAGAGCACGGGCAATCTGTGAGTTTCTCTTGGCAGCTCGAGACTCGCGGCGAGAACTCGAGAGAGAGAAATTTTTCTCGCGGGAGCGCAATAATACCAACACTGAATCAAAGTGTACGTGTTTCTGGGGACCTCAAACCTAATACTTCCCCTCGAGTATAACCTGCGCTGTCATTTTTGTCAATTTTTGTTGGTCAGTGTAATAGAAGTGGACCAATAAAGGGTATATTTCCCCTTGTAATCCGAAATAAAATCGGTACATTTTCCCTTCACATGTTTTAGTTCCAAATCTGTTTCAGCCGAAATCAACCTGCCTTTGACTAACCAACGGGGTACAAATTAAAAAAGTGTCAAACGAAAAAGTGACCAAACACCGGAGGTTGAGTGTATTCAAACTCTCCCCGGTCACGCATTTTTTCCTATTTACCTAATATCTTTAAATTAGACTGTCACACTAGGCCGTCCCCATTGTGAGAAAATCTCATGTTTTTTTTCATAAAATGTTTTTAACAAATATCGTTTTTGAGAGAGCAAAATAAAAATATCCAAAATATATGCCTTCCCGTTTGTAATCATAGTAGCCAAAGCTTTATGCTAAAAACGCTTATATACCAAGAATTTTGAAAATTCCTCACTTTTTGTTCACTAAAATGCAAATATCTCGGCTTTGCGTGGACTTAAACTGAATGGTAAAAAAGCAAAATGATCTCCGTAAAATTTCCTATAAGCTTAATGCATTAGTTTTGGCTGCAAAATTTTTTGGATTGTTTTGGGAGGTGAATTTTGAAAAATTTTGGCTAAAAAATACAAATTTCTCTTCCTAAAACGCCCTGCAAGCTTTTATGGCCTATGTCTGAACAGAAATTTGTTCAGGGGACATTAAACTATAACTTGAAGCCCAAGGCGACCAAATTTGAATGACTTTAGTATGATTGTTACGCGCATTTCTGAAAAATACTCGAAAAATGCACTTTTTTTATTCGAGCTCCGCGCGCGAGTTGTAAACCATTTTTGGAATTTTTTGTTGTATGAAAACATTGTTCCTGACATCTTAATCTATCATTCTAGGGGTGAGCATCGAAGATTTGACAACTTTTCATTTTTTTGGGACGGCCTACTGTCACATAGATTGAAATCGCAACTTATTATGAAACTTTGGAAAAAGCAACAATTTTTGTCTGCTTTTTGCAAGATGAAGTTTGTCAGGACAGCACGCTTTTAATATTTTTAGATAATTGAGAAAATAGAAAAAAATAGTTCAAATAACTAAAATTTGATTTGAATTTTTTAATATTCTGCTGTTTCATCTACCGAAAGTATTCTAAACTAATTAAAAATTTGAAATGTGTTTATCTTCATCAGTCATCATCTCCAAATGATGATGCATTTTATCGAGGATTTGAGAACCCCCTATTCAAAGTAGAACGATAGGAACCGTGCAAAATTTGACAAACATTTTTCAACATCTTAACGCCTGCTTAGGCGTATCCTCAACTTTTTTTTATCATATAAAAAAAACAACTTCTAGCGCAACAAACATAATCGGAGTGGATATTTTCATATCGCCCTCAAAATTGTAAAAAACTAAAAAATAAAATCAAATTATTCGCTCTACAGCATTGCCTTGGCGTTCTCCTACTCGAAACTAGGAGATTCCTACTCGAAACTAGGTGTTCGAAGGTTTGGTTGTCGAGGCAACTGCAAACTTTTTTTTTTACACATTAGCTTCCATCCACCCCGGGATTCGAACTGACGACCTTTGGATTGTTAATCAAAATGCACGGAGAAAAAAGAGTTCCAAAAACATATCATGGGATTTGAACACTTTGTTTGTGGTTCCCATTTTCATGAACGCTTGTTCACCATTTTGGGAACTCTTTTTTCTCCGTGTGCCTACCAGCGACTCCACCGAGGCAGGAACCAGGGAGACGACTCCTACACCTGGATTGAGCTAACGACCTAACCCTCTAGGTTAGACTGGGGCCAACATTTATTTCCTCATCCGACGGAAGACGTGGTCAGACAAATTTCGTCTCGAAAAGTGCCACCGGGACCGTGTGGGATCAAACCCAAGCCGACTGGGTAAAATAAAAAACTAATCATTCTATATTTATTTGAAGACCATTTAATCGAGATAGGTAATTGAATGGTAATTTTCTGCAAAACACCAAAAACGCTACATTGAGCAGCCATATCTGTGTGAACTGATCTTTACTACCAATTTTTACTGCACAGTGCACAAGTGCAACAAAGTTTCACATTTTTTTACGAGTCAGCCATCTGAAAACAGCAACAAACCTGTTCAAAAACACCCCAAACAACCATTCGCTTAATAAATGAAAATTCAAACGAACCAATTTATCAGTGATTTGTATTAAAAACACACTCAAACCCAGTGGTATTGCTCATCGTTTGACAGATTTCCGTTCTTTATGCTTGTTGAAAGTTGCATCAAATTACTGCAAGCGAAAAGAAAAATCAGTGCTACAATGTAAGAAGTTTTGTGTGTATTTTTTTTTTCAATGCAACCTGTATTAGTGAAAGATTGAACCCGTTTACGACCACTTTGAAAGTGTGAACAGAGAGAAAAATATACCTACTTTGTTTTGCAAACAGTCACCATCCACATCCACACACACACATCGTCACATCGCACATCAGCTGGAAAAGGGATCGAGCCTGCGAAAATAGGGTTTGGCCAGTCTGCCTGGTTTTTACCTGGGTATGTGTGGGTGTGTGTCACACTGACACGCACGCACACCACCGCAAAAGGGCAGAGTTGGGGCTGCTACTCAACGCGCCCCAATATCTCCACTTGCGGTTAGGAGTGTGTGTGTGTGTGTGCGTATTTCTCTTTGTTTTGAACGTGCTTAGCAATAACATCGCCATCGGGCCAGGCCTCAACTGCAGCTGGCAGTGTAGTGTGTCGTCGTTTGAACTCATGAATCGAAAAAAAACAAACCCAAGTCGCTCTGGGGAGCAACATTTTATTCCTGGATTGCACTTTGGAGCTGTATTGCTGCGAGATATTTTTTTTGTCATGCAAACTTTGAGTTGAGGAGGATGTCTGTGCATAAGTGAAGCAGTTAATGGGTTTTCAAATAATTACTTTTCACAAAAGAGGGTAAATTCTCGTATGTTTTTCATGTTAAGCACTCGTTCCTAACTACATCCAATTTGCTGATTTTCACTATTTAAACAACTAATTTTGCAAAACTTTTGATAGAAACTTGCTTGCCCACTTCTTATTGATATCAGTTGAAAACGCATTTAATGAGCTGTAAATGAATGTCAAAGTGCTGATATGGCAACATTAGATGCACGCTGGAATTAGATGCTGTTCCCCTATAACTTGGTATTTAATTGTTTTTTAGAGGATGAGAATTATGGCATAAATTGCATTACTCAGAGTATTTTTCTAAAGAAAAGGACAACAAGAATATGTCAAGAGTATCTGACAACCCTATCATAAGTCATGAACACTTAGGAGTGAAAACGATATATTTTTCATCACGCGACCCATAAATAAAGTACATAAATTGAAATAACTTTCTAATAAGTCATAGAGTTTGTGGATCTGGTAACTCACAATGAGATCAGATGCACAGTAAAAAATGTTACTTAATCCACCTTAAGGTGGTTGGTGCCTTCCTCGCATTCATGTTGTATTTTAGGTGGTAATTACAAATTAATTTAAGAGTTTTTAAATTTTTTTTTCATTTGTTTTTTTTTTTTAATTATTGATTTTACTTGAACAGCAATTTTCAATTCTTTTTTTTACCAACTCTTCAAAATAAAGGTGAAAAGTCTCATGAGTTATATATTTCATAATCTTTGTCGAGACAAAATGATGCAGCAACATAATGAATACAGATTTTTTCCAGAAGAGACGCAGACACTGCTTAAGCGATGTGGCAACCGAGCGATACGCATGCAAGGGGGTGTGGCTGCCAATCCCTCGCGTGGTCAAAAAGTCAAAAAGCAAAGTGAGGTTATGCAAAAATCACCCTTTTTTGTAGCTACAAAAAAACTTTTTCTTGGCATAACTTTAAAAGTACTTCACTAAACAGAATAAAATTTAATAGGGTCTTAGGGGACCCCAAAACGAACAGAAAAAGGCTGATCCGGCCAAAATCGGTACAGCCAGTTCTGAGATAATCGTGTGGAAAAAAAATCATGTCTACACACATCCCCACAGACATTTGTTCAGAATTTGATAGGTTCGAAGAATTCGATAGGTATACGTGAAGGTATATCTAGGAGTCGTATTTAAGAAGTTCATTTTTTGAGTGATTTTATAGCGTTGCCTCAGTGAGGTGAGGAAGGCAAAAAATCGTGGTTAAATTACATCTGAAACGGAAAACATCTTTTATGTCAGATATAGGTTTAATTTTACCTCTAATAATGTGTAAATTTGCATCTGACAGACGCTAGGAAACAATATCTGTAATCCCAAAAAATCTAACCTGCGATTGTTATATCGCCTCAACTTGCCGCTGTGAATTATAAAAAAGCCTTGATAATAATAAGCCTATTAATAATTTTTTACTTGAATACCGTTGAAAATACTTTACAAAAAATTAAAAATGACTTTAAAAAATGAAGTTTAAAATTTGTAATGAAATTTGGAGGCAAATAAATTAGTTGTAATGTTTTAATAAGGTGTAACCTTTGTATCAACAGGCAAGGTTACGCCCTAATCAAAAGTTATCACGAGATTTTTTTTAAAATAATGTTTTCCTACTATGCAACTGAAGTCATCGCTCAATTAAACTTTATTAGTTTGACTATTTTGTACCTCTTTAACCAGAGTAGACGGACTTTAAAAACACGTTGATGTATTATCGCGGGCGTCAATAATTAGAGTTCACGCGCGGTGATACGACCGCAAGATAATGATCGCATGACAGCCGCATGACAACCGCAGAACAAATTTTTGGCTGTTGTCAAAGGTTGCCTTGAGTTTTCAGCTGACTTTTTGGAAAATATTCAAAACAAATCAAGTTGACAGCCAAATCAACGTAGAATTTCAGTTCAATTTGCTGATTTTTACACTGCGGAAGTAAGGCGGCTATAATCTCCAATCAGTCACAGCGAAGGAGAAACGTGATTTTATCTCGCAATAAGCAATATATAAAAGATGAATAAATAAAGTCCAGACTCGATTATCCGAAGATTTTTATGGGACTTCGGATAATCGTATCACAAACAAAAAAATGTTTCTTCGATTTTTTTTATTTTCTTACTTTTAACATCAGATTCGAGTCCTGCGATCCCATTTTAGTCAAATTTGAAGGGTTGATTGCCTATTCAATAAAAAATGATTTTTTTCAATATTTCAACAAAGCCATTTTGGCCGCCATCTTGGGTTAAAAAAATTCTAAATCACTTTAAAATAGTTTAGGGGTCAGTTTAGGAGAATCAAAACTTATACAACGAGAAAAATGTTTTTCATGATTCGATTATCCGAAGTGAAATTTTGTCAAGTCCTTCGGATAATCGAGTCTGGACTGAACACCCAAAATTCAGAGTCGAGAGAATCGTTCCCTCAAAATTTATTGAGGGCTCAGTGCCTATGCCAACCGAAAGAATAATGCTACCAGCACTCATCATCATAACAAATATGTTCATTCGTTAATTAAAAGAATGAATCTCCAACAAGTGTCATACATCGACATCTGACCTCTCTTTAATCACCAAGCTGTGGTGGCAGAGGTAGTCAAGTCATTGGGTTAGTCCAGAGCGTCCAATTTCCCGGGGTTACAAAATTCCCGGGAAACGGGAAAGTTTCAACCAATTTATGTTTAGGCCGTTGCAAATATTTTTCAAAGTTTATGTCGCCCCTTTTTGGTTTTTTTGTTTTGACGGACGAACATTTTTTTGCAAATGAACTCTCGCCCATCTCGAGCTGTGTTCTCTGTGTCCGTGAATGGTACTACTATTCTCTCAACTCGAGGCCATTATTCTCTCGGACGAGTGCTGCCCAGTTTTGGGTGTAGAAGGAGAGTGGACGGAAAAGAGTCATGCGGGGTTTCCACCAAACTATTTTTAGCAGAAATCGGTTCTATAAACTAAAATCACGCATATTCCTTACCGGGTTCTTATCCTGTACTCTATTCAAGCATACAAGTGGGTGTAGTGTCCTTTTGATGTCCTGCTGCTTCTTGCTGCTGGTCAGCTCTTGAACACAAAGGAAAACTAATTTGCAACGAAGGCTGACTAGCTAGCTAGCTAGTGTGTGCCACTAGAATGATCTATTCTCACGAGATAACCATCCATCGCTCTACCCACATGCCAGGAAAACCTGTCTGGTCGTAGGGTCAACGGGTAGGGTGTACTACTTTATTGTAAATTTGGCAAAAAATCGAATTTTCTTGATATTTAATTAACTCAGACATGTTTTTTTAAGTTGTTCAAATTAAGGTTTGTTACCCTAAAAAATCTTCACGTCATCACCAGCGGCCTCAATCAACGACTTGGCAACATAATCCCAAAAATGGAAGCTTGCCCCTCCCAGGGCAGTGGGTTCAGTTCACAGCTTCGCGTGGGAGGACATCAAGTCAGGCTCGAAATGGCTAGCTGATATCCAGTTGGGCCTCGCAGAAGCTCGTTTTCACAGCAGAGAGTTTGGTTAGAATTGCTGTTGAAAGGGTAGTTTTTACTTCCTGACACACAGGAAAAAAGGTCGAATCTTCAAATGCACCAGAAGAGGTCGGTCAGGAAGCTGCTCTCGGGGCGGACTGCAATCATTATCATCGCCGCCGCGGCTTCATTATTATTAGCGCACGAGAGGTTGCACAAACAAAGAAAAATGCAGCGTCAGCCATTCTGTTGTTGGCCGTTGCAGGTCTGAGCGCCCGAAATAACAGAACAAAAAATTAAACAAAAAAGCAGACTGATAGCCGCTTGCTCACTCGCTCCATCGCGTCCACCTTCAGCCCAGACTCAGCGAGCTGCAGCTATGACGATGGTGAGGACGACGACGCGATGATGATGATGGCAGTGACGGTACTGCGCAGAACACCAGACCAGACTTCAACAGCAAGGCTCTGCTGTCTCGGGGATGGTCGCACCCCCCTTCGTCAAGACGAAGTTTGAAGTGATTTATTCCGGCTCAGTGGTTTGGTCTGTGCAGGAAGGACAGGGTTTCGCAACAAGTTACAACTGTGTGTAATCGAATCAAGGTCCTTGAGGGTTTGTTTCAAAAGTTTCAATGGAAAATACCGTAGATTTTGATGTATTCCAAACTATTCTTCAACTCACTGATTTACGTGCTTCACCTCTATAGAAGATCACTTTTCTTTCCATGGATTCAAATTCCTGTTCCCCTATTTCGGTTTTTTGAAAAAAAAAATCAGTTTTGATACAAAAATTCATAACTCGGTTGAAGGTTTTTTGCCCATTCTGGAAATTTTTGAAAAGTCCCCTAAAACATATCAGAAAATTAAAAATAGTGTTTTTTTTTTGCAAATCAAGTTTTAGTAACAAAAAGTGAAATTTAAAATCACTAAAAAAAAATCTTTTTTTTTCAGTGTAGTCCTTATCCATACCTACAACTTTGCCGAAGACACCAAATCGATCAAAAAATTCCTTCAAAAGATACAGATTTTTGAATTATCATATACCAAATTTGTATGAAAAATTATATGGACAAACTAATGATGCAAAATGGCTTCTTTGGGCATAAAGAATTCACCAAAAAAGTTTCAGCCGGATTAAAAAATTACAAAAAATAAAATTAATAAAAAAAAGATCGATTTCGTAGAGAACTGCTCATTAGCTAAATAGATATTTTTTTATATTTTTGCTTTTTTCCACTTGAATATTACATATTTACAAATGCTGAATAAAATCAGTTAACCCTCTACTGCCAAATTTTTTTTCGTATTTTTTATTTTTCTCGTGTTCAGGAGGTCATTTTGAGCAACTTTTGTTCTACGAAAAACTTCACTTCTCTTGTTTTATTTTTTTTTTCTTGTTTTATTTTTAGTATTTTAAATTGCATTTATCTTGTCTAGTTTTTGTTTGTTTTTGGTAGTATTTGGCCTATATACCACCTCCTATCATTACATTCAGGCTATCTATTTTTTCATGTTTTTACAGCAACTTTTGCATTTTTTTGCTTGTTTTTTTCAGATTTTCTACTATAGAATGGCACCATTATCATTTCAATTGTAAAAAATGCATGGAGGCATAGTCTTGGACACTACAAAAATTACTGCATACATCTTTTTACTTAAAATGTAGGAAATGTTAGTAAAAAAAGACAGCCTAAATTGACCCCTAAAAAGATTTACATTTTTTTAAATATTGGAAAAGTCACATAAAACAACTAAAACTCCCAACCCATAAATTATCTAACATTTTTAGAGTTACTTCTTTCCAATCAAATCAAAAAAAGTAAAAAAAATGGTTTTTTGGCGATTTTTTAATCGAAGCCCGTCTAGAGGCGGGGTTGGGTTGTAGAAATTAAACATTGGCTGACGGTTTACAAAATTTTGTCGTTCTGGACATATTTTGCAAAATAATAAAAATAATAACAAATTGGGTTATGGACACTTGAAAAATTTCAAAAAAATGTTGATTTCCTTAGGGTCCACATTTCATGCCCAAAATAATGTCCTTGACAAAATTGGTCAAAATTTTCCCATAAATCTGGCCATATTTAGCAAAATAAAAAATGATGACACATTGAGTTATGGAAAATTGGTCAAAATTTTCTCATAGTTGATTTGAAACTCATCAATAATTCATGCCGGGACCCGTGGTGTAGGGGTAAGCGTGATTGCCTCTCACCCAGTCGGCCTGTTTTCGATCCCAGAAGGTCCCGGTGGCATTTTTCGAGACGAGATTTGTCTGATCACGCCTTCCGTCGGACGGGGAAGTAAATGTTGGCCCCGGTCTAACCCAAAGGGTTAGATCGTTAGCTCAGTTCAGGAGTAGGAGTCGTCTCCCTGGGTCCTGTCTCGGTGGAGTCGCTTGTAGGCAGTTGGACTCACAATCCGAAGGTCGTCAGTTTAAATCCCGGGGCGGATGGAAGCCAAGGTGTAAAAAGAGGTTTGCAATTGCCTCAACAATCAAGCCTTCGGACACCTAGTTTCGTGTAGGAATCTCGTAATCGAGAACGCTAAGGCAATGCTGTAGAGCGAATAATTTGATTTGACAATAAAAATAATTAAAAATTAGGTTGACTAATGAATAATGATTGTTTTTTAAACATTGGAGTACGGATTATAAGGAGTTTTTTTGTTATTATTTTATATTTATTTTTAAACCGATCCTCGGTCCTAACCCGGTCGGAGTACCTATAAGGACCTAATAAAAATAATTAAAAAACGTTTCTTAATCCACCATTAGGTGGTTGGTGCCTTCCTCACATTTACAATTTATTTCAACTCCAAAGTTGTCCTTAACCAGATTTCAATTGGGTCCTAAAATGAAGCTTAGATTGCTGATATTATTGTTTACAGCGATAAAGCTTATTTTTCTGAGTACAATGACCCTTTGTACGACCACAAAGAGTTTAAAATGGATTTTTAAATCAATTTTGAAAAATTAACCTCGCGGTCCTTCTTGACAGAAAAGCTCCTACTTGACAGCTCGTTCCAAGGGGACCATAGTTAATCCATCGAAAAAATGTTGTCTTGTAAAAAAAAATTTTGCATTAAAATGAAAAAAAGTGGTCAGAAATGGTTTTTAATCGTGTTTTTTAACGTTTTACATAAAAATTTACATAGGGCTTTAGCTGGGTCCTGAAAAGACAGAATGCGTAACGTGATTTCCGAATGATCCCAACTGCTCCTCACTGATACAACTGCACTGAAGCTATAAACAGAAGGCTTTGTTCAAGCTCAAGCGTGACATATTTTTTGCTGCTGAAGTGACTCGTTTTGAAACATTTTATATGGGTCTGATGATATTAAAGTTTTCACAGAAAAATTAAGTTCTTCGTGCTTTTTTTGTACGTAAACTAAACAATGGGTGGCCAAAAGAGTCCTTCTTTGTTTTCAACGTGATGAAATATTGCGTCAGAAGTGGGGGAATTTTGTGAATAAGAAGAGTAACCGGATGGAAGTTACGAGATTATGTATCTTTGAAGCGCAGTGATAATAAAGGAGTAAGATTATTCAATGTTATTTGGCAGGTACCATTCACAGTAACTGATAATTCATCGTAAACAATTCGTAAACATAGGTTTTGAGTGAGACATTTTTTTTTTTTTTGTTGCCCAATGGGCATTGGGTTAAGTTCACTGCGACCACCTGAGAAGGCTATCTTTTGTGATGTACCCTGGTTACTGTCCATACTACAAATTACTCGTATCCATTGAATCGGAAGACGAGGGGTTATTTTGCAGACATGGTTTATCCCAATCCGGCGCAATACAGTCGATGAACTGTATGACCTTCTTGGGATGGGTGTGGTGCCATACATCGTACGGCGTTAGAAGGTGCGATCCAAAGAACCGCAGCCTTCGAGACACAAGTGCTCCGCAGAAGCAGAGTAAATGTGCCGAGCTTTCCAGCTCAGTTAAACAAAAACGACAGAGGTTGTTAGGCCACCTGCCGATTTTGTGCAGGTGATATCTGGCAGGACAATGTCCTGTTAGAAGGCCTGCGAGTATTCGTAGTTCCTACGGTTTAAGCCAAGAAGTTTCCTGGCAATTGAAGGACTTGGAGTGATAAAAGTTTTAGCTTGTCTCAATCCTCGCATCTCGCCCCAGATTGAAGCGATTTGCAATTGTCCCCAATTAGTTATTTCTTGCTTCACGGCACATTTTGAGATTCCAAGGAACGGCTCGGGACCCACGAAGATGTTTGATGAGCCTTGTCTGGCAAGTTCATCAGCCATTTCGTTGCCTTCAATGCCGCAGTGCCCTGGGACCCAAAACAGCATCACTCTGTTATGCCGAGAAGCAAGTTCCCTTAGGGAAGCGACGCACTCCCAAACAAGTTTGGATTCGCATTTAGAGGATTTTAATGCCAATAGTGCAGCTTGGCTATCCGAGAAAATACCGATTTTTGCGTGTCTATAATTTCTCATAATACACGTCCTCGCACAGATGTGTATGGCATACACTTCTGCTTGAAAAACGGTAGGCCACTTTCCCATAGATATGGTTTCCCTGGTTCGTGAGTGAGACATAGCTCTAATGAAAAAGTTAGCGACGAATTATGGCAATCTCGATTTCATCTCTTTTCTTAAGACTGACTCAAAAGCTCGACGCCCTCGACTTTTTTATTCCTGACAAAATAAACTATAGATCGATTACAATACTTGCCACTTCTTGGCATCATTTCTCAAACAGTAAATTGGTTCCGCTTTGACAGTTCTAAATTGAGGCCGCTTTGCGGACAACTGTTCTGCACCCAGGGCTTTAGTACCCAATTGTTTCCAAATCAAGTTCCCGCACCGAAAAAGACTTGATGAAAATAAGTTTACGAGCAAAAAAAAATCTTATACAGACTTTTCCAGAAAACATGCAGACTATCATTTGAAGCAATGTGGCAACCGGGCGTTTCACATCTGGCGCGACTCTCGCACATAAATAAAAAGACCCGGCCTTTTGAGGTTATTCACCCTTTTTGTATCTTCCAAAAAACTTTTTCATAGCATAACTTTAAAAGTACTTCACTAAACGGAATAAAATTTAATAGGGTCTTAAAACGAACAGAATAAGGCGTATCCGGCCAAAATCAGTTCAGCCAGTTCCTATCTACAATCACTTAGCTTAGAACATCTAAGTAAAGTAGTTGCTTAAGAAAGTCTGCAACTTACGTTCGTCATCCACAATCAACTTATGGCCTATCTACAATCACTTAGCTTAGAAAATTTCACTTAGCTTAGGAATTTGAATCAATGGAAATGAATCTGAGTTTCTACAATGGAAAAGTAATCAAATTAGAAACTGACGTTTGGTTTGGAAAATTTCAAAATCTACGGTAAGTTGACGTTTCCATATCAAAGGTAAACAAACAACTGCATAGCAACGTATATCAGCCCAGCAAGTTTTCTAAGTTGATTGTGGATGACGAACGTAAGTTGCAGACTTTCCTAAGTAACTACTTTACTTAGATGTTCTAAGCTAAGTGATTGTAGATAGGCTTGCTGGGCTGATATACGTTGCTATGCAGTAGTTTGTTTACCTTTGATATGGAAACGTCAACTTACCGTAGATTTTGAAATTTTCCAAACCAAACGTCAGTTTCTAATTTGATTACTTTTCCATTGTAGAAACTCAGATTCATTTCCATTGATTCAAATTCCTAAGCTAAGTGAAATTTTCTAAGCTAAGTGATTGTAGATAGGCCATAGGTATACGTGAAGGTATATCTAGGAGGTATATTTAAGAAGTTCATTTTTCGGATGTTTTTATAGCCTTTCCTCAGTGAGGAAGGCAAAAATATATTACATGAATGAATTATATTCCTTTAAGTTGTTGTTGTCCTACTCTCTCATATGATCTGTTCAATAACAATTTTTTCTTCTCATTACCGATGATCCTGATTTTCTGATTACAAAATTAGATATTCTAACAGGACTTGTCATTGAAATGGCCTCCGTTTTGTTATTCCCTGCCCGAAAATTGAAGGAGAAAAACGTCCAAAGGTGTCAAATTCCACCAAATTATTCTACAAAATAGTTGCATAGTGTGCCAAACCACATGGCAAGCCCAGTTCCTAGTCCTTTGTCCAAAGTCTGTGACGTACTTCATCGTCGTTGCAGCGACTCTGAAGGAGAAAGGAAGTTTGCCCAACCTGCCAAAGCTTCTTACATATGTAGCGTCGCACATAGCAATTCCCAAAAAAAAAAATCAACCAGTGGCAGAATGGCGTGGCAAACGAGAGGTTGCTTGCGCGAAATTGAAGTCCTTTTTTCTGGAGTTTCGTTTCGTTTAGCTGGTTTTGGCTTTTTTTTATTGTTGTTGATTTGGTAGAAAAAAAAAAAACGTAACGAATGGACCTTGGAAACGAGAAGAAGGTCGATGCAACCAACCAGCAGCAGGTAGCTGCATCTTTTTGGCAAATGTGCGAATCGTTGAGGTGGAACAAGAACAAGACTTCGAGGACAACCGTTTGGAACGTCTCGGCAGCAGCGTTGGAAGGTTGGGATGTGAAAGGTATTGTTGTCCTGCCGCTTGGCTGCCTTGAGAGAGAGAGAGGGGCAACGTGGACACAGGTTGCACCTCGTGGGATTTCACTTTTCGGTCTCGGTTCGGGGAGTGAAGGGCCATGTGCGAATAGTTGGGATGAATTCGATGAGAAGACGACAGTATCTAACATGTGTTTCAAAATTTCAATAAACCCGACAAGCTTATCGACATTTTGAGAGTGAGACTCTGAGACCCAGAATCCTTCAAACCAACGTCAACATCGACTTGGATTCAACCTCCCGCCGACCCGTCGTTGTCGACACGTGTTGCATAATAACACGTTCAATTTGCAATTTGTGCTGCTGCTGCTAAAATGCTGAATCCACAGACAAATAAGCTCAAATCACATAATTTTTCAAAATCGCATAATTGCAAACAGTTTTAAGTAATTGTCAAACGAGCTGTGGTGAATTGAAATTGCTCGTGGAATGAAAAAGAGATTCACGTCCGTTTGTCTGTGCTAAAACGAATCACTTTGCTGCTGCTGGAAGCCACTCGAGGACTCTCCTCTCGTAGGTACATATTGCTTGTGTGCAATTGCCGTGGAAGCTATTAATGCTGCTTTGTATGTCATTGAGGACACTATTTTGTATGCACTTTTGAGCGTTCCAAGCTGTTTGCAACCGTTCAGCAAAGCGATTCGAGCGTCGACTTAGAACCCGTGATGATCGCGTGTGTTTGTGCTCCCTATACCCACGATCGGTTCAAGGCGATCAAAGTTCTTCGATCTACTCAGCGGCGGCGCAGCACAAACAGCTGTTTTGTCCGCAAAGGCTTGAACCCTTTGATCCGATGCCCTTAGACTAGTCGAGCTGCAGCGCAGCAAGTGGATGTCGTCAGCCTTGAGGCACGATCGACTTGGTGTATAGTACAACACACTTCCTACAGCGCTTCGAGAACTTCTAGAAGGTTAATCCTCTCTGATGAAGGGTTTTTATTACGGACAGACAAAGGGACGACTGTTTCAAGTCGACGTTTTTTGTGCTGTGGTATAGAACCACGCCGCTCTAATTCCAGAACGTATTGATTCGTTCCGTTCTGCCACACAGCTGCGATGATTACACAGGGCGCAATGTGAGCAGACACGGGGGCACCACGACTACACACAGTCAGGGTAGAACCACTCCGTGCGGTGCAAGGAAGACACACTCACAGTGAGTGAGTGTTACAGTAGCATCGGTTACGGTCGAAAGCCCGAATAAGTGCAACGTCGGTGCACCAGGGTGCGACAATAGGCACAACGACGGGTTTGACAACAATCTAGCTCGTCGGGCCAACATCGGCTTGCTGTTGAGCAAACTGTTTACCCACTGAGTACTAACCAAACAAACTACCCTACCCGCAAGTGCAAGTAGACATCACAATTACTACCGCATCAACCAGAATCGAACTTAGAAACTCTCGAACTACTTGCATTCATCGGTACACAGAGAGAGAGAGAAAGCTACTACTAGGGGAAGGGTGGTGTTGGTATAAGCCCGCAACCAACACCTTGCCGTCTTTTGAAGGTGCGCGCACGGTAGTGATTTTCAGCACCGTTTTTTGCCCTTCCTCTATTTGTTGCTACTAAAAATAACCTTGAGTTATTAGTTTGTTTGTCGATTTTGGTTCTGGCAGACCGATGGTGGTGGTACTTTTGGCCTGCAAAATGAAAGAATTTCGATTACATTCGATCGTGCACCCCCACACACTAGCCAGGTCGTTGATTGGGTTGATTTGTTTAGTCGAAATATCCAACCGGATTTTGGAAATTTAAGTGGCGATACAAACTCTTGGTTGCGCTACAACCGGATTCAATATCCGTTGGGAACACTAAAATACTTAAAACTTCAACGTGTGATATCGCGCAGAAGTTTGACGTTTGAGCTCAATAGGGCTTTTTAGCCGAATGAATTTACATGAAAAACGAGTATGTTCATGGCACCGTGCCGTGTGGAAAACAAATAGCTGTCACTTCCAAACAACACCCAGTTGATTTTTCAACCTTCTATTGACTCAATGTCAGGCTTAGTTTTAACAAATGTCGGTCTGATAACTCAGTAACAACATTTCGAAACCCACAATCCTGCCGTTTCGGGAAAATCTACATTCAAAATTTTGCAATTTCGATCAATTCCTATTTCCACGAAAAAGCATGAGCACCATCATTTTTGTCAAAACGTAATAGAAAATAGCAATAATTTCATCATAGAGAGCAATTTGAAATTAATTAATTAAAAATTGAGAAAAAGAAATTACGCCTTTTTGAAGAGTGTGCCTACATTTTTGCCCCACCGTGTTCGCCACCCACCCAACCAAAACAACGGTATCGCCCGTCAGGTTACGCCAAAAAGCAGAAGTAAATAACCGATTCGCCCTTTTGTGTTTTTTTAATTTTTCGGGTTTTTAAGGAAAAAAGTGGTTAAACAACTATTTTATCATTGTGAAACGTTACAGTCAGTGATAATACAGTGATGTTTGCAACCTCATTGATAAAAAATGGGTCTAGAAAGCCTTCAGAAGGATTCCGATTCAGCCCATTCGTTGAGCATGGTTCACGGCTATGATACACAATAAATAGCAAGTTGGTTTGAGGATGTGGTGTATATTGAAGTGACGTTCCTTGGGGTGTCCCCGCCGGAAGTGGGAGATATGGCAGCTGACGACTAGGCCACCCCGCGACAACATCCTGCCTTCGCAGTCTTTGCATAGCTTCAATGGTTACGGAGGAGATGATTTTGTACGGTATTCCTCCTAAATCTCCCTACACTTACTTTTTGTCCTGCAACTGCTCGACCCAGAATCCCCGGATGTCCCAAGAACCGATAAATTATGGACCTTCATGTCTAGATTGTGAAACCAGACAAGATCCAATACTACAATAATTGAAATTAAAAGTTATGTATTTAGGATCATACAAATCTGTGTTTGTTGTGGAATTGTGGTCAAAGACATCAGAAACATACATTTTGATCAGCCCGGGAGCATGTTCACAGCTCCCATACAAACTGAGCGTACCCCTTTTTATGGGCCCAGTGGGCCTAAGATGGCGGCCTTTGCTATCATATAGCCAAACGTTTGAAAATGGCGAATAGTTTAAATTACTATAGTTTTTGTCTTGTTTCGGTTTAAAAAGACAAAATAAGCATTCTGGAATCGAAAAACGAAACTATTGGCACTACGCCCCCCGGGGCATGGCCTTCCTCTAACGTGGGATTTCTGCTTCAGCGCCTCTGACGAGACAGGAGAAACCGGCACCGACGTTTTACTTCACCATCCGATAGAAGCTCAGTGGATAAGGCGGGAATCGAACCCGCGTCTCATAGCATCATCGGGATCTGCAGCCGAAGCCGCTACCCCTGCGCCACGAGACCCACATTCTGGAATCATTTTCTTGAAAAACTTGTTAAAGTTACGCCAGGTTAAAATATTAGTCTCGAACAGTTGGAGGGAGCGTGCCGCGAAAGCCGTCACGAAAAAAAAGTTTCCCATGCAAATTTTGAGTTGCGTTTTTAATGGGCGGACTCCGACGAGGTCCACTTGTCATCTGTCGGTGGATACGCGCAACTCACGAAAACTGTCATGTTAGGGGACGGCTGATTTTGATCCATTTTGAGGATTGTCAAGTGAAAATTCACTAAATTATAACGAAAATTTAGTGTTTCAAAATATACGTCGGAACTTGCAGAAAACACTACATTCGCCCCTCGTGATTGGGTGAAAACACAAGGGCGGAAACTCAATTTGGTTTGTTTTGATTGATGTTGTTGATTAGCCCTTTTGTTTTATGCTTGTAAAACTACTTATTTTCGGAATTTTGAAATGTTGGAGGGTGTTTTAGAATCAGTTTTGTTTGCTTTACATGATTCTGACGAAAACCCAGTTTGTTTACATTTGAGGGTTTCGCCCTTTTGAAAAGTTGTTACTGAACTTGTCGCCTTAATGAACCTGTGTGATTTATTTATGGAAAAAGAGATTGATATCACAAACACTACCGCGCTTCCATTGTGTTAGTATTTTTTTCGTTAGCCTTGTAAGCCATACAAAATTCACTTTCCGAAGCATATACTCCTAATAAGCTAGGACAGCAACACTAAGTAGTTTATGGACGACACCTAAAACAACCCCTTACATATTTTTTACAAAATTAAATATCTTCCAAGACAGCACAAAAGCAAAAATTGTGACATGTTGCGTTCATTACCACAATCGTGACAGACGAACGTTTGCATTGACCATACCAGTGCCAAACAAACAAAGTGGTCAAAACATTGATCGTGCAAACGGACATTGCGTGAATAGTGGTGACGACTTAGTCTGACTTATAGTGCAGCAAAAAGGCTGTCGTCCACCAACACGTGACCAATTATTGTCCCACTGAACTAACAATAAAGTAACGAGTACAAAAACGTAATCACAGAAAATTAAACGAGTTTCACTTGAATGAAATACGTCATTTGTGTCGAAAAAAACGCTTAATCATCAAGATCAAAAATATTTTCCTGTTTTCTACCTTAAAAATGTGTCACTGTGACAAACGCTCGACGTCGTAGTCGTAGTTCACAAATACGTCGTTAATTCAATATTCAACAACGTCTGAAAAAAACACGAAACGCATAGACAAGGGGGGAGGGCTTGGGTGCGTTGTTTTGATCGTGACGCTTGTTTACTGTTTTCTATACACATACCTTACGCACCTCGCGCTTGCTGCTGTGTGGTGGCATGATCTCAGCCCACACAACACCACACTATCGCACTAATACTAGCGAGCGCACAGCAGTATTCCACTGCGCAGCATATTTTTATTTATCAGCTCACAGAAGAAGCAAAAAATATAACTTGGCCAACGAAAACAAACTACGATGAACATAAACACATCGCGCCTCTGAGGCCATTGCGTATTTCGATATGTGTCGAAATAAGATACAACTCGCTGGAAAGGAAGTTGTTTTAGTACTGGGATACGCACTTTCAAGTTTTAACAAATTTGCCTTTATAGCAGGTAATTAACGCCCTGTGTTTGACAGATACTTACCTTTAGTGTCGGTTGCATTGATCAATTAAGGTAAACAATGCAAACGGTAAGGCGTCTGTCATACTGAGCCAGTTTGACACACTTTTATCGACAAAGTCAATGCCAATGTGTGTGCCAAACGTCCCTGCTCCGAACCTGTCTGCTGAAATTGTTTTACCAGTTCGCCATGAGTCACATTCGTACACTGCACGGGTCGAACGGGAATTGACAAGGCAACAAGTACTTGCAGGGGCTGCTGTATCAATCCAACGAGTGGTGGAACAGTGCAGCAGTGAGAGAAACGGCTGACTGAAACGGAGAGGTGATTGAGGTCATCTAGGAATAATGAAATGTTAATTTCTTTCGTGTACACAGGCAAGTTCCAATGGGACGGGAACAAAGTGAATGGATTTTAATTGTCCCATGACGTGTTCAATTGATGTGACCAGCGATAACTGGATGGAAGTATCGCTTCCAAAATTTCACACGTTTCGACCTTCATGGAGTAACTCTGCTAATCACCTTCCAATAGCCGTTGCATTTTTGGCATTCGCTTGAGGGTGTATCGAAAGCGCTTGTTTCTACTTCCTTCGTTCCACTTGGTGTATGCACTCTGAATATACACTTGTTCTGCGAAACGGCACCACCACTTCCCGCCGTGCGTAGCCAATCATCATCCCCAGCCATGTTTTTGTGCAAATTCTCCACGTAGTCGTTGCCGTCGTCGTACGATGACCATCGTCAGTAATTATCATCAGCTGTTCACCACTACTTGACTAACCTCCTTACTATTCTCTTCTTCTGCCTGGCAGGAAATCGCAACTGAAAATGTCCGCCGATTCTCAGCGACGAGCAGCAGCGGCAGGATCGTCCGCAGCTGCCCGCTGCATGCCAGCGATCGTGCCGCCGCAGGCCGTTAGTGATCGGTCGATCATCGACAGTGTGGCCGGCTTCATCAACGATGTGACGCTGCAGACGCAGACGCCCCAGGGCGATGGCAAAGATCACATCCTGTGGGCCCGGTTCGAGAACACCGCCGACATCAGCGATCCCTGCCTTGGCGAGGACTGGGAGCTGGAGGGCGGGATCGCGCCGCCGCTCCTGCTGATCCTTGGATACGCCACAGGGATTCAGGTAATGTAACCCCTCGACCGTGGTCAGGTATCCCGCCGGAATCAACGAATCTTCTGTTCCAGGTATGGATCATCCCAGCCAACGGAGAGGCGATCGAGGTGCTGTCGTGGCGCCACGGTAGTGTCAAGTGCATGCGTGTTCTGCCGACGCCTACTTCCGGGGACGGTGAATCGGCGACCGAGCCGAACGATCAGTTCCTGCTGAAGAGACCGCTGATCGCGCTGTGTGATTCGGCATCCTCGGGCGTTGGGATCGGTAGTGGTAGTGGTTTGTCGGGTGGCGTGGGTGGCAACCAGGCGGGGCAGTACTGCTCGATCAATTTCATATCACTGAAGGACGGCGAGAACGTCAAGAGCATTAAGTTCAAGAACCCGATCGTAGACATCCTCGCGAACAGATCGTCGGTGGTGGTTACGTTCCAGGAGCGGATCGCCATCTTCGATGCGCGAACTCTGGAGGATCGGTTAACGGTTACCACGTGCCATCCGAGTCCGGGACTGAATCCAAACCCGATCGCCTTGGGACCACGCTGGATTGCGTACGCCGAGAAGAAACTGATGGCATCGAAGCGATCGAGCGGAGGATGCGACGGGGATGGGGTCACAAGCTACACGGCTACGGTATTGAATGCGGCCAAGAGTTTGGGCAAAGGATTGAGGGAACTGGGAGAGCAGATGGCCGCGGGCTTAACAGGAAGCCACTCGGGTCCAAGTTCGATCACCGGATTGGTTTCCGGCTCGGGGATGCCAGTAACCAGCGAAGGCAATCAGCCAGGAATTGTTACGATACTTGACATTAAGTATCCGATTAAGGATGTCAGTCCGACCACGGGAACTCCAATTGCCAGCACGGGCAATGATCCGATGGTTGCGCACTTTGTCGCTCACTCGGAAGCGATCGTTGCGATGCAGTTCGATGCGTCCGGTATGCTGCTGCTGACCTCGGACAAGCGTGGACACGACTTCCACGTCTTCCGGATCCATCCTCATCCAAGTGGGCCATCGCTAGCCGCGGTTCATCACCTGTACATTCTCCACCGTGGAGACACAACCGCCAAGGTACAGGACATTGCGTTTTCGCTGGACTCGCGATGGGTTGCGATCTCAACACTGCGAGGGACAACGCACGTATTCCCGGTGACCCCATACGGCGGTCCGGCCGGCGTACGTACCCACGGATCACCCCACGTTGTAAATAGACTATCCAGATTTCACCGCTCCGCCGGACTCTCCATTGAGGGCAGATCCAGCAGTCCGGTTTCACACTTGGAGCACCCTTCGACCGTCACACCAACATCCGCCTACGCCAACCCCCGTATTCCTCCGTTCCCACATCCGACGGTTGTCCAGCCGCTAGCACAACTCCGCCAACCGACGAGCCTCAGCTCCCAATCGGCGAGCACTACGAGCACCAAAAGCGCCGCCAGCAGCGGTCGCCAACGGCACTCTTCGTCCTCATCGGATGACCTCGTCAAACCGTTGCGTGTTTGCGCTACCTTTGCTAAAGCCCGCTCCTGGCTGCTGGACCCGCCCGGAACGACTCGGGACACTCCGGCTCACAGGATTCAACGCAAACCGATCGATTCGCTGTTTATCATCGCGGCTCACGGAGCCCTGATCCAGTACGATCTGGACCCGAAGCATGTGACCAGTAAGTAGAGCAAACCGTAAAACAGATTCCTCCCTTTCAGCCAAGATTTTTCCTCACTTAGACATACCCAAAGAAAAGGTCTGTGACGATACGCCGATCGAGCTGGAGGTGGAAGCCAAGGCGCAGTGGACCCTGCAACGGCAGGAGACGGCCTCGGCCGGGGACATTCAACCCCACTACCGCAGGACAACTGGCTGATCAAGGATCGCTTCCTGGAGGAGCTGGGCGGGGATGTGGGCAGCGACTATGGAAGTTTCGACCACCATCGGGGCATCGTCGGCGGAGCAGATCATCGCGGCAGCACCAGCAGCATAGATCACGACGACCGCTGGCTGTCGCAGGTGGAGATCATAACGCATGCCGGACCGCACCGCAGACTGTGGATGGGGCCGCAGTTTATGTTCAAGACATACAATACGCCGAGCGGGTAAGTTGTGGAAATTGACTTGTCTCAGCCTGCCAGCTAATCAAACTTCTAGCAATCGCGTAAAAAATTTACCATGAAATTTGAACATTGTGTTTGTGATTCTGAGTTTCATGAACGCTTGTTCG